>NW_018245792.1:30596-85429 GCF_001263595.1 Phalaenopsis equestris
AACAAGCTCAATATATATTTCTAAGTCATCAGACCTAGAAAGAAGTGTGAATTTGCGTATAATATTTGTTTCCACTGGGGATTTTTTTAATAGGGATCAACATGTAAGGGTTGATCTCAAAATAGGAATTCAAGATACAAATATCGATGTCAAAGGAAAGTCAGACATTTGGAACTGACTTTCAATAAAAAAAAATCAGAAATATAGGACTGATCTTAAGGTAAGAATTGAAATTATTGGATCAATTATGAAAAGTTGTGAATCAGAAGTATTGAACTGATTCAAAGAGAAAATTGAAATTATTGGATCAATTATGAAAAGTTGTGAATCAGAAGTATTGAACTGATTCAAAGAGAAAATTGAAATTATTGGATCAATTATGAAAATAGGGGCTGCCCACTTCCAAAGGAATGACCTCAGTGACATGAGGGTTGATGCATGAAGCATAAAAACATGTGGGTGATGTCCCACAAAGATGGCTAACCACTTTCGAAGGAAGTTTCGCACGACCCGAGGTTCAACGCACGAAGTGAAAAACCACATGAGTGATATCCCACAAAGAGGGCTAGCCACTTTTAAAGGAAGGGACATCGTGACCTGAGGTCGTCACATAAAGTATAAGAACACGTGGGTGATATTCTATAAAGATCGCTAGCCACTTTTGAAGGAAAGGGTACCACAACTCGAGGGTTGACGCACAAAGTGTAAAAGCACATGGGTGATATCCCGCAAAGTAGGCTAGCCCTTCTTTAAGGAAGTGCCCACAAAGCGTAAAATATGTAGGTGGTAACCCTAATAAAGGAAATTTAACTTCCAATGGAAGATATGTCTTAGACCCGGAGGTCAACGCATAGAGCACAAAACAAGTAGTCGTGTGTATGTTTTACCGTATGCCAACTAAGCTTCTGAAAGCCTTTCATGTCATTCACATTTTTTTATGGAATACGGATTTCATTATAAGGCTTGTCATAATCTCTATTTTTTTATCCCCAGCTAAGTAACTATCAAGAATGATTTGGCATGACATAACAAATCGATCAGGTATAAAGAGCTCTCACATAGGCATCCTAGACTAGATACACCATGCAAAACATAAAAATTGTAAAATTCAGGTCCATGTGGGATATTTTTAGTACTATCTTCCCTAGGCCATTTTCTTTAATTCTTTTCCCCCATAGCCTAAGTAGACCTGGTCATTCTTATGTGGGTGTTAAGAAAGTATTTTTGCTTTGGAGATTTCTTTAAATCAATTACTAATTTATCAGTCGTCTCAATGTCACTTAATAATTCGATAAACATGATATCATATGTTGAACTCACTTTTGGTTGAGGTTTAGTTTTCTCTCTTTAGTTTCCTAAGATCTAGCCATAGGACTTTCCTATTGACTATTATTAGAAAACTAGAAAAGGAACCCTCACCATTAGATATTCTAAACTCCTCCTTGCTTAACTTGAAGTTCCACACACTGATCCTAACCTCTAGCACTTAGTAGGTGGGGTCAGTATGAGGGAGCTCAAGATGAGCCCCCATAGGACTTTTTGACCTTAGGGCTAACCGTGGGTATTGTTCTTGAGCTAGTTCACTCACCTACACTCACTCTCACCCACAATCACTCACAACCCTAACCCAAAATTGTTGACTTTTATCCCTTGATTCTCTTGGGAGACTCATGTAGATGGTCACCTAAACCCACTAGCCCTAGGTTAGGGTTTAGCTACAACCAGTACATAGAGAACCCAAATATGGGTTCCATTGGTCCATAGTTCACATATGGTGGTTGGCTTCCCAATTCTACAAAAAATACCCAACTTGGCATTTTGCCCCTAAATCTACCCAAATTACCTAAATACCCTTGAAATCTTAAATTTGGCAAAAAAATTATCAAATTCACTCAAAATACTAAATTTGTTCAAAAATTATTTCAAAATACCCAAATTACCCAAAATCACCCAAAAATTCCAAAATACCCCAAAAATTGCTAAAATTACAAAAATACCCTTGGCACCCCAAAATTTCCCTAAACCTCCAAAATCACTTAAAATATCTCCAAAACCAATTTGAACCCTTCAATTGAACCAAATTTGGCCAATTTGACCATTTTGACCAAAACCCCCCAAATTGCCTTTAAATGCCCATTTTCCAAAATTTACCTTAAATGTCCATCAATTTGGTCCCAATTTCCCTCAATTTCAATTCTAAACTCAAATTCACCTTTCATATGACCAATATAAACCAAATTAAAGCCTAAATTGCCCATTATTTGAGCTCAATCTTGACTAAGTCAACCCCCCAATTTTGGCCCTATGGCTTAATCCCACCAAATTGAACCCCGTAGTCTACTTAATTTGCCCCAATTTGGGTCATAAATCTTTTCTAACACTCCTACACACCAAACCTGACCTTCATTTAGCCTTGGTGAAGCCTCAATTTCATTTAATTTCAAACCAAGTCCAAAAATCCCTAAATTTGCCTCAAATTGGCTGTCTCTAAATTCCACCAAATTGAATGCCTTAACCCCAAAATTGGCACCCAATTTATGTTAAAAACTATTCATAACATTACTATAGATTATTTTCAACAATAAATTTGAACCTCGCCCAACCTAGACCTAAGTCTAGTCCAACATGCCCAAATTTACCAAAATCCCAAAATTCTTCAAATTGATCTTCCAATTGGACTCAAAATCATTTCAATACTTCACCAAAAATCTTCATGAAAATCATCCAAATAATTTTGATCAATAAATTGGGCTCAAATTTATGGCTATCCTAAACCAAACCCAACTCTTATCCATTTGGACCCAAATTGGACCCATGCACCAAAATTAACTTAGTCATCTCAAAGCTACTAAATTGATGACTCCACAGCCACTAAGCAAACTCTATTGACCAGGCTAAACCCCCTTGGAACAGCCATGGTGAGCTATGGACCATTGGATCCCTAAATTAAGGGATTTATACCTATTTATGGGCCTTAACAAAAAATCTCCCCCATCATCACTTGCCATTGAAGGTTAACCATAATTAACCCTCCCACTAGCTCACCTGACCTCCTGGCCACCTCCTCTAGCCATGTCGACCATCCTACTGGCCGAAAAACACCAAAATAAAACACTAATACCGAGAGCCCCAAGCCAAAATTCAAACCTAAACTCACCCATCTGAGCTGGCCAATTCCAATTGGCTTTAGCACTTCAAACCTCTCCACCTAAGAACCATTTTGCACCCTTCAATTGGCCATGACATCCACCCTAGGCCATTTTATTTAAAGCTCACCTCCATGGCCAAGAAAGGAGAGATAAAATTTTCTCAAGGAAACTCTACAAGGAAACTCTGCCAAATTGCTCTCAGAGACTCCCTCAGAGACTCCCTAAGACCTCCTTAGTTCGAGCCCATCATTTTCCCCCACTAATCCCCACCGTGGAAGCTCAATTTTGAGCTCAAATTTATGCCAAAACTAGGATAGAACTCTCCATAGCGCCACAGATCTCCAAAATCTAATTACTTGTGCACACACCATCCCCACAGTGAGATAAGTTGATTCCCCACAAAATCCCCCTCTGACATAACCTATAACCTAGCTATAGACCAACACCAGAAAACCACCTTGATCAAATTTATACCTAGACCATTCACCAATGCTTGGGACTTCATCCGGAGGTTTGTTGGGGACTTCATCTAGAGGTTTGTTGGACCCAATTGAAGCTACCACAATGGTTTGACTGAGGCCTCCCCTCTTAGATAAAGGTATTTAACTCTAACCCTAACTAACCCTAATCCAAGCTTAACCCTAATCCAAGCTTATTTTTACTCTCCACATGTATTTATTGTATAATAAATATATAAAGGTTTGTCTTGAGTAGTTGAAGGTTTAGAAACAAACCCCATGAGATTTGGTTGAGTCTAGGCCAAGATCTTAAGGTTTTAGTGTGAATGACTCACATGTTAGGTCACTTGAGGATGATAATGGAGACCCATCCGATCGCGTGTGTATTCAACATACAGAGGAAATCAAGCTGGATAGATCCATGGTTCATAAAGTGTTTGTCGGCACTATTTTTGGTGTGGTCATGGTTCATAAAGTGTTGTTCGTGTGGAGGCTACATGGCTGGCGGCATCAAATGGAGGAGCAACGCGTGGAGCCTTTGGAGCATACGAGGATGAGTTGGCGTCGCGTGGATAAGTAGAAAAATATGGAAATTTGGAATTATTTTAAATGCCTAAACTTCAAAAATCCATATTTTTTTTAAAAAAATCATAAAAATAAAAGAAAAATACCCTCTTTCTTAGTGTGGACCAAAAATAATTTTTTTTTTAAACATATGATTTTAAATGAATTAAATACCCTATGTGGTATTTTAATTCTCCATGGCTTAAAGTATTTCACTATGGCTTGAAATTTTGAGGGTTTATTCCCCATCACAAAGGGGATGTTCTCTGATTTTTTCAAGGTCAGAGAGCATCTCTATACTCCTAACCCTAATTTTCAAGCTAAGGTGACCATTTTGTGCCTATTTTAGCTTAATTTAACTCTATAAATCAAAATATCATTAGAAAAATATGGGGATAATTTTAATAGATTTGATGTGATCAAAGAAGTTTAGGAAAAATATTGTGATGCTTTGAATCATTTTTTAAATTTCATACACTTAGTTAAATGTGAATACTTTATATTAATTTGTGTAAACTAAATACATATAAAAAATTAACAAAATCAACTTCATATTGTTCATAAAAATCATATCTACCCACTGTAAAAATTTGAAAATTATTTGGCTTAGTTTAAGCACTTAAGTGGACCTTTTAAGAAAGCTTGTATTTTTGTACAAAAAATAATTATAATAAATTAAATACACTTATAAAAATTATGAAAAGTGGTTTTTAGAGTTCCTTGTGATTAGAGGCACTTAGAAAAATAAAATTTATTTTTGGTAAATTACTTGATTTTGAGCCTCATTTTGAATTTAAAATAATTAAGAATAAATAAAAATTGCAAAATAAAAAAAATATTTCAAAATTTCCCTAAATGTTCTCTGATCACTTGGGACTCAATAAAATATTTTTCCTAATTTTTCTAAGTTAAAAAATTTAAAAAAAAAATTAAAAGTGAATTTTCTTTATTTTCTCACTAAAATAATTATAATAAATAAACTTAAAATCAAAAAAATATAAAATTTGATTCTCTGAGTTTTCTGAACTCAGGGAAGTTTAATAAAAATATAAGATAATTAATTTGTAATTAAAACACTATTTTCTATTTAAAATAAATCATGAAAATTGATCTAAATTAAAATAATAATAATACAAATTTAATTAAAAAAATCATGAAATTTTACCTAAATATTTCTCTGACACCTGAATATTTCTATGACCTAAGGAATCCTATGATAATTTTTTTTCATAAATAAAAACTTAATTTTGGGAAGTTAAATAAATCACCTTTTGAAAATCTTATTTTCTAGATTTAAATAATTATCTAAATTAAATTAAATTTTGAGAGGTCCACATATCCTCCTCTAATATTCTAATTACCTCATGGATATGATACTATAAACCCTCAAAATCATTTGAGTTGCGTTTAATAAGTTATGAGGTGAAGTACCCCAAGGGCTAAGTGATAATTTTAGACTTTGGCGCCTTAATCAAAATTTAGGATTATCAAAGGGAGAATGGGTAAATTTGATCTTAATAAATATGTTTGGATGATTAAAATACAATGGGGCTAAAAGGCAGAAACCCATTCAAAACCCTTGCACAACATCAACTAAAAGCATAATTCTCCTAATTTTCATAACTTGGAAGTCAACTAAAGATCAAATGATTCTTAAGTGATGGGCTTAAGCCGGAAGCTGATAATTTACTTTTCTTAAGCCCAAAGTTAAGGATGATGTGATCATTTAATAAGGATATATAACACTTAAATCAAAACTTTGAAAACCACTATTTCACTCATTATGATTGTTAAAGGCTTGGTGGTGACATAGGTTTGATGTTTAAACTCAAGTTGATTGGATTTAGAAAATGATATGATTGGTGATTAACATGTTTAAGCACTACAAGCCTGACTTTAAGTCTAGGCACCACAATCTTAAATGACTCAAACACGCCTTAAGGGCACCCACTCATATAACTTTTAAATGGAACATCAATTGACTAATCGAGTATCCTATCCTTGGGATAATTAAATTGTTAAGCTTCAATGAGCAATGAGTTAGCCACAGGTAGTCACACTCAACCTCGGATGATTATTGGAACATTATGATAAGATCAAAATGAACTCGGGATATTTCAAGAGATATTCAAAATGATCTAAAGCCACACCTTGAACATTTTGAAACCTATTGGATATTCTGAAGGGTAAATTGGACTTGTCATATTTTATTCTAAAATTATCCACTAGGATCTTCAGAGATTCAACAAAATCATAACTTGGGGTTTGGTAGCTAAAACTTCATCTACTCTTACAACTTAAACCTTCTTGTAATACTTGCAAGTACTAACTTTTCAAGTGGTGGAGCGAGAAAACTTGATAGGTACACTTTTAAATTAATGCATTTACCTTCTTGTACTTCTTATTTCAAATCTGCATGTTAAACAACGATGTCACCCTGCTTGAAAACCTAAAACTACTAGGATAGCCATAAAATCAAAACCAAAACTAAAATCAACCAAGATCAAATTCACTGACATAACATCAAAAATATAAGACAACTGAGACAACTCAAAATTTAATCACAAACATCACAAAACCACAATTGCAACTAAATTAAGACGTCTCTATCGGGTGATCGGGAATCCCTCAGAAGAGGTAACCTACGGTTGCTAACGAAACTTCCCATGCCTAAATGAAAATACGGAATTTATTAAGTTGAGTTTAGTAAATTTATTTGGACTAAGTGAATCCGATAGAAAATAGTGGTACCGGAACGAGGGAACTGTAGGATCCTAATCAATGTCGTTCTAATTAACTTTAACATGCCCCATAACATTTAAAGAACTTTAACCATAGGGAAATTTGATTTGACATCATAACCTGAGACACTATAAAACTTAAACTCGCCGCGATGAGGAGCTTGGAGCTAGCATTGTGAGCAACACGACCATCTTCAACAGCAAAACTTATCAACATCAGCTAAACCATTCTTTCCTTAGAATTAAATAATAAGTCATAGGATTTCGAGGTTGTTTGCTTATGGCAACATAAATCCTCACTTTATCTTTAGGCCCTTGCACAATCAAGCCTTTGCACAATCATATTGTGCAATATAAGACCTAACTCTTCTTAGGATCCCGAGGTTTTCGTTCGTTATGACCTAAACCCTCACATCTTCTAGGCTATTTCTGTGGTCATTTCTCACAAATGTAAGCCTCAGTAAGTCCCAAATTAAGAAAATTGGCAGGATGAAATATTCAAATAATTTCTCCTCAAAACTGAAGCTAAACATTAGGATAGCTTGGGAAGTCACCGAAGTTCTCCTCCAGATCTATGACATCCCCTAGTTCTTCGTCCTTTGGACTCTACAACAAAATTCTCCAAATTTGAGTCATTCCCCTTTCAAACCTCTACGTCCAATCTCTTTGAAAAGTCCTCCTTTTGACCTTTTTGAAGATAATATTTCCTGATTTTTATCGAGAGTTTTCTTAGGTGACAGCGGTTATCTAAGATGTAATTAACTATACGGGCTTGCCCTTATAGGAAGCTTTTCCTAACCCAGCTTAATATAAACTCTATTTAATTCTTCATATTAGAAAGGGGAAACTTGTCGACAAATAAAAATGATTTTGCAGACCAAACGAATGACATATATTTCTTAGTGTATTTGATTGAACCTCATCCTTGAGTCTTGTGTTTATCTTTCGGGATAGATACAGGGTTTGAGGTATAGTGCTCTTTCATCAAACTATGAAAAATATGGGGTCAGTTTGAATTCATATTTTTATAAACTATATATATTTGTAAATTAAACGTTCTTACAAAGCGGGCAACGGGATTTTGATTCCGATGACCGACAGCTTCTAACGAGCAACTCCTTAACCAAAATAGTGCCAACATCATAATTGCAATAATCTTTTCTCACCAACATCCTTAAAATTGTAATTAAATTCCTTAATAGCCCAATATGCTTTATGCTCAAGTTCAACTGATAAATGACAAGCTTTCTTAAATATTAGCCTGTATGGGGACATTCCTTTAAGAGTTCTACATGCAGTCCTATAAAACCCACAAAGCATAATCAAATTTGATTGATCAATCCACTTTTGTTGGATTCAAAGATTTTTCCAATATTCTTTTAATTTCACGATTGGATAATTCATCCAAACCACTTGTCTGAGGATGATAAGCAGTATCAATTTTATGGTTGATATTTCTTAAATAATTTCTCCATTATTGCATCTCTGAAATGAATTCCACCGTCAGTTATGATCACTCTCGACATCCCAAATCTACAAAATATGTTTGTTCTTAAGAACCTTGCAATGCTTTGAGCATCACAACAAGGTAAAGGAATAGCTTCTATCCATTTGGATAAATAGTCTACTGCTAATAATATATATATAAATTTTTGAAATATGGTATAAATGGTCTCATGAAATCTAATCCCCAAACAATGAATTTCTCAACTTCTAATACATAATTGAGGGGCATCTCATTTCTTCTAGAAATATTATCTACTCATTGGCATTGATCACAACTTTTGATATAAGCATTAACATCTCTAAAAATTATAGGCCAATAAAATTCAGATTGTAAAATTTGGTATGTTGTTTTACCAACATCAAAATGTCCCCCAAAATCAAAATTATGACATTTTTTGATAGATTCATAAGTTTCTTCTAAAGACACATCTTCGAATAATTAGATCCTTTCATTGTTTATATAAAAACGGGTCATCCCAAAAATAAGCATCCCAAAAATAAGCAAATTTCCTCTTCTGTTGGTATGTCATTCCACAGAGTATAATATCACTAACAATAAAGTTCATAATGTCGGCATACCAAAAGTTCATAATGAATAAAGTTCATAATGTCGGCATACCACGAAACACGCCACTCATTAATACTAAAAAATTATTCATCTGGAAAATATTCATTAATTTCTTTTCTAATTAGAGTGGTCAACAATTTGATTCTCAACTCCCTTTCTATCTACTATCTCAAAGTCAAATTCTTGTAGAACAAGAATCCATCGTATCAGTCTTGGTTTTGCATCCTTCTTTTCATTAAGTATTTAATAGTAGAATGATCAGTATGTGATCTGAATTTATCAAAAGCATATACTACTGCTAATAACTCTTTCTCAGTTGTAGTATATATAATTTGAGTTTGTTAAGAGTTCTACTAGCATAGTAGACTACTTTAAAATCTTATCATGCTTTTGTCATAAAACAACTCCAATAACATAATCACTTGCATCACACATTAATTCAAAAGATTTTTCCCAATCTCGTGAAACTGTAATCAGTGTAGTGACTAATTTTTCTTTTAATAGCTGAAAAGCTTTTAGGCACTTCTTATCAAAATTAAAATTTACATCTTTTTCAAGAAAATGTTATAGAGGCTTATCAATTTTTGAAAACTCTTTAATATATTGCCTATAGACTCCAACATGTCCCAAAAAACTCCTAATTTCCCTCACACTTGTTGGATAAGGTAAATTAACGATCACTTGAATTTTTGCAGGGTCTACTTCTATACCATTTTCTTATATCCAATGTCCTAAAATAATTCCTCCTACTACCATAAATTAACATTTTCCTAATTAAGGAAAAAAATTGTTTCTTCACAGCGCTTAAGAAATTTTGATAAATGTTATAAACATGATTCAAATGAAGTTTCAGACACTAAAAAATCATCCATAAAAAACTTCAATTTTTTTTTCAATTAAATCACAAAAAATAACCATCATACATCTTTAAAATGTAGCAAGGGCATCACATAAACCAAAGCACATTCTTTTAAAAGCAAATGTACCATAGAGACAAGTAAAAGTTGTTTTCTCTTGAACTTTAGGAGCTATTTATATTTGGTGATAACCAATACATCCATACAGAAAATAAAATGTATTTATGCCCAACTAGTATATCCAACATTTGATCTAGAAGGGTAGTGGAAAATGATATTTCCTAGTGGAGAGATTTAATATTCTATAATCAATGATTCTATAATCAATGCATATTTGTGTAACTTGTCTTGTTTGTATTAACTCATTATGTTCATTCATAGTCACAATTATCCTCCTTTCTTAGGAACGCACTGAATTGGACTAACTCATGCACTATCTGAAATAAGGTAGATAATTCTAACATCTAACATTTTAAATTTTCTTTCTTAACAACTTCTTTCATAACATGATTCAATCTCCTTTGAGGATTATCTTTGGATTTGCAATTCTCTTCCATATGAATTCTATTGATACAAATTAAAGAATTGATTCCTTTAATATTAGTAATTGTCCATCCAAAGGCTTTCTTATAATTCTTCAAAGTTTTCATTAAACTCACTTTTTCTTCAGTAGTTAATTTTGAGGAATTATAATAGGTAATGTTGAGGAGTCACCTAAAAAGGCATATTTTAAATGTTCATGAAGTAACTTCAACTCAAGTTAAGGAGGTTTTTCAATTGATGGACAAAAAGATTTATCTTTTTCTGTCGTGTCAAAAACTTCACAACTTTTTCGAACATAATTCAAATCTTTTTTATAAAAATCTTCAAATTGATCTAATTCCTCTTCTTGCACGTGTTCCAGCTCTTTCATTTCAGATTTGTCTTTAAAATTTATTTTGAAATGACATTCACTCAGATATCTTTCTACATCCATTCTGTAACATTCATTATATTTACCTTTTGCAAGATACTTCATTAATTTTGAAATATTAAATGTAATTATTTGATCATTGAAGTGCATAGTTAATTCCTATTTCTGCACATCTATCATTACTCTTCCTGTAGCTATGAAAGATATCCAAAAAATTATAGGTATCTCCTTATCTTCCTCCATATCTAGCACAATGAAATCATTAAGAAAGATAAATTGATCCACTTTTACTATAACATCTTCTATAACTCCTTTAGGATATATTATTGAACGATCTGCTAACTGCAGAGTTACAATAGTAGAGGATATTTCTCTTAATTTCAATCTTTTAAATATTGATAATAACATAAGGTTAATGCTTGCACCTAAATAACATAAAGCTTTCCCATAAAATCTCTTATTGCACATGGAATTGTGAAGTAACTAAGATCTTTAAATTTTTCAGGAAGCTTTTTTCTGAATTATAGCACTGCATTCCTCACTAAGTGCAACAATTTTGTTATCTTTGAACTTTCATTTCCTGTTAAGAATTTCCTTCATAAACTTCACATAGCTTGACATTTGTTCTAAAGCTTCAACAAATGAAATATTAATTGTAAGCTTCTTAAGGATTTCCATAAATTTTGAAAATTATTTATCCAACTTTTGTTGACGATGTATCTGAGGACATGGAGGTGGTGGTTTTTCCAAGTCAATTTTAAGTGGAGAAATAGGTCTCTCTAAACCTTTCAGAGTGTCCTCTTCAGGCTCTTCATTTTATTCTCTCTCTACTTCAATCTCTTTTTGAACTCTACCTTCTAACTCTCTTTCGCTTTTAAGTTAAACAAATTTTATTTCTTTTTATTCTGGTCTTTTGGATTTACTTCTGTATTACTAGGAAGTGTTTCTTGGGATATATTACTTAATGAATTTGTTATTTGTGCCAATTGATTCTTGATATTTCTATTAGTAGCTCCTTGACTTTGTAACTGATTTCTCATTTGTAACACCACTTCTTCTATAGACAATTTTTTCTCCTTGAAATGTGGATTACTGTTAAAACTTGGAGGATAAGCAGGTCTATAATTATTATTACCTTAGTTGTTCCAATTTCCTAATGGGTTTACTTAGTTGTTCCCCCATTGCTGATTATTACCACTCGAAGTATTGTTTTAGTTAAAGTTATGATGGTTCTTCAAACTTGAGTTATAATAGTTTGAATATGGGTTATTCTACTTGTTGTTTATGATATTCAAAGTTTCTAACAATGCTTGAGAACAATGCTTGAGAATCTACCACAATGCTTGAGAATCTACCATTTGACCTATTGAATTCTCTTCAATCATTACAATTGGTTGAGAAAATTCATTCCAAATTAGTCAAAATTCTTTGAAATTGTAGTAACTTGATTTGTTAATATTGTAAACGCATCATATTCAAAGATATTGGTTTCTTTCTTAGGATTTACCCTCTTAGAAAGCTATTGAAAATTATTATTAGTCATCTCTTCAATTAAAGCATAATCATATAATCATCATGAAATGAATCATCATGAAATGGTTTTGACATCAATGAACCATCAGCAACGGTAACGATAATTGATCCAAGAGATCAAGCTAATCCATTGTAAAAGGTTTGAATTATTAACTAATTAGGTATAGATATGACATGGCGTGGACAAATGCCAAGCTATGTGAAGTAGAATGTTTATTAACCAATCTGATATGCCAAGCTATATGAATTATTAACCCCCATGTGGACAATTTCTCAGTAGTTCTTTAAATCGTTCTCATGCTTCATAAATAGATTCCCCTTCAAAATGATAAAAAGATGCAATATCATTTCTAAACTTCATAGTTTTTTATGGTGGAAAATATTTAGTAATGAATTTCTGCCCTAAATCACCCCAAGTTCTGATAGATCCATGTGCTAACAAATGTAACCATATCTTAGCATTATCCCTTAGTGAGAAAGAAAAAAGTTTAAGTCATATAACATCATCTGATACACCATCATATTTAAATATAACACAAAATTCTAGAAAATTAGCAAAATGTAAATTTAGATCTTCAGTTGGTTCTCCCTCAAACTGATTATTTGATATCATTTGGATAATAGCAGATTTAAGTTCAAACAAGTTAGCCACTACAATAGGTTTTTTAATACTACAATGAATTTCATCCGCCGTAAGGTTTGCAAAAGCTCTTAAAGCTCTAAACTCTTGATTAATTTCAACATTTGACTTATTTTGGTTTACCATTTCTTGAAATTTTTGTTTTATGTATTTTTGATTTTTTTTAATTTTTCTAATGGTTCTTTATAATTTAGAACGTAGGCACTAGTCCTTTAGATCCTAAAGTACACATACATTACTATAAAATAACATAAAATAAAATCACACAAATAAGAACTTTTATAAAAACAACACTATGATATTCCTATAATAAATCTAAAAGTTTAAATAAGACTTTCTAATAATAGAATTTTACTTTCTAAAAAGTTATTCAAAAATTTTATTTTTATTCCCCGGCAATGGCACCAAAAATTTAATCCTGATTTTATATGACAATATGATGTATGCAGTTATATTCCTAATTCTTCCTTATAATTCTTACTTTGTAACGGTGTCAAAAACTTGATCACCAGCAACAACTAGGCAAAAGCTTGACTTCGAAGCAAATTAGAATGTAATTATTATATTTAATTATGGGATACTACGCAAATATACATATCATTATCAAGTAATATAAATCTTTTTTATTAAGCCTCGAATATCGAACCTACATGGAAAAAAAATACAATATGCAATTAAAATCAGAAGAAATTATATAACAAATTCTACTTTGCAAAATATTCTTACTCAAACAATATATGTTATAATAGGAATGAAAGTTCGATCCTTTTTTTGTAATTTTTGATAATTGAAAGTAAAGTAAGCAACTAATCTAAACTTAATTAGATATTTGTAAGATGAAGGAAATATAAATAAACTATATTTTTCCGTATCATAAATCAGTAACAAATATAAAAGTTATGTTGTGGAAGCATTCAAATTGTGTTGTGCCAAATAGGAGCAATAATATTCCTTACCCTTACGAGAGACGTTATAAAGAACATTGGCTAATTTATGGTTTGAAAAGTCTTGAAGACGGGTTAGGTAGGGAAGATACTAGCTTTCACTCTAGAGTTCACTCTTCTCCCTCCACATGGGGGCTGACATATCGTATCAAAACCTAACACTATAAATTAAATTAGGAGCTTTAGCCTGTCACTATAAAGTCCTCTAACTCTACACCCTTCAAAGTTTATTTCCCTATTTATTGACACTAAATCATATGAATTACATTCTTATCCAAACAATCTCATGTGATTTTTACTATTAGTTGACTGAGGTAATACCATCTTAGATCTTACATGTTCTCACAACAGATATTAACATCTTAATTGGCCAAATCAAGAAGTAAATGAAGTACAAGGTTTAAAATCATCACAACTTATTCCAACATTAAAGATTAATAATTCACACAACTTCCATCCAATACTTAATCACTTATCATTTTTATGGAAAAAGATAAAAAATACTCAGAAATTATGGAGAAAACACAACCACACTTAATTTTGAAAGTATAAATCATGCAAACAAGCTTGAAGTTTAAATTAAAATCAAATGTAGTCACAAGGATAAAAATTTATCTCAACGAAAAACCTTGAAGTTCCTTTGAATATCTTCTCTTCCTTTCTCTTACAATACTCTCTACTCACACACTAAAACTCTCTTCTCCCTAATAAAATATTCTAATTAATCTATGAGAGAGGCGTCAGTGGCGGGATTATGGAGGACGTGTAGGAGTCTCTCTAGTGCTCTGGGAGGAAGGCTGGAAGAAATCTCTTCAATCCAATCCAAGTTCTTTTATAATTTTTCTAAAGATGCCTTGGTGTCTCTTTAAAATGTGTTAACATTCAATGAATCTTCCAAGAGTTGTCTCCTTTCAAAAGCCAATTGAATGTATTTTCGTGTCCATTAACTATTTTCCACGTTTTCACCAAATGTCCACGTTTTCACCAACTATTTTCCACGTTTTCACCAAATGTTGCTTCAAACATCTTTTCAAAATTTTGTTCATATCCATTAAATCATCAAGTAACTACTTCTGGTGATTAAGCGCGAGGTACTTGGCGTTTAGGCGCGACATTCTGGTTTTACTAGCGCGTAAGAGTTAGTTCTGGGCGCTTAGGCGCCACAGTTCTTTTGCATACCTTCTTCATTTTTACTTCAAATTTTATCTTTTTTCACCCTTTCCATCATTTTCATCCATTTGATTGTATCTGAAAGAAAAACACACAAATATCTTCCATTAAAACGTAATATCTCAAAAATAGATATAAAAATGTGTACATAAAGATTATATATTTTAGGTGTATCAGGAGTTGACTCTTGAAGTTTTCTTTCCAATTTCTTTGTTATTTTGTATTGTAAATATGTATAGGATCAAGAAATGTTGCTATCCTTTTATTTTGAAAAGAAAAAAGTGATATGAGCAAAGAAAAAAATTACTATAATGCTCAAGTATACATAATATAGACGCAAAAACTTGACCCCATTACTAGAAAAAAGTTAGAACTGTAAAGAACCTTTGATCCACGATAATCCCCAATTTAAAACCATCTATTTATTGACTCGTGTTCCACAAAGAAAGCTAGATAATGAGTTGTGCATCTAATAAATGAAGACAAATAATTTATATTATTTTCAATTTATTTCAAACCAAACAAAAAAAAAAAAACATAAAGTCCCACGTTTATTTTAGAGTTAACCAAACAACCATAAAATGTCTCAAAGATATTATATTAAAAGTACTCTACAAATATTTTATATTGTACTTCATTTTCAGCGAGCTAAATAACCCCTAAGCTTTTTCATCAAATGCAAGGGAACATCTCAACTCTTCCCATAAATACTGATCAGAGGAAAAACTTAAAAGAGAACTAAAATAGTTATCTTGAAGACTTGCTTTCAAGCAATAAAAAAATAGTAGAGCTTCCTGTCTATCCTTTCTCTCGCTCTGAATTTTTCTGCTAGTCTTCCGAGTAAAAATTGGATGCTCCACAGTTAAATTCATATTCATAAACCATGTAGAGAGGTCGGCAATCGGAGCATAGAGAAGCAGGGGATTACCACGGCGAGGAATTTGGCACAGGGAGCAGTGCCATTGCAGGAAACCCGTCTTCGGTTTCATTTTTCTTTCTGATATCGTACATAGGCTACCCCTTGATCCCTCTCGTAGCGTCAATGTTAACGCACATAGGCTCCTCACTTCTCATTATTTCTAGGTGAAATTTCTCTCGTTCTCTCGTTCGTAGAAGGGACCGTACCCATTGTCCGCCTCTGTGGGGGTAGCATCGCTAATTTCGGCGGGGAACAGACGAAGTCTAGGGAGGAACACAACGGAGAGAATCCAAGAAATCAGCAGGCGAGAGCCAAGAGAAGACCTCCGCTTGCCAAGCTCTCTCTCTCTCTTCATATCTACGCATTGTTTGATGATTAGAAAAATCGGGCCGAGGTCTTTGAAGCTAAAAGCTGCAAGCAGCCGCCTTTTCCTCTTCTCTTCTCGGCCCCCGCTTGTATTGCCGAGGCAATTTAAAAATGCTGTGCTGGATTTGATTGTTGAATCCCTTCTTTTCGGGTTTTTAGCATCCTCTGAGTGAATGCTTGGTCTTTGACTCGATTCAAGTTCAGTATACGTCAACACCTAAATGGACTCCGATCTGCTGGTGTCCCCCCTTCAGCTTATTTCATTGTGATTTCAAGAATCTCTAACAAGGAACATTGACTAAAAATCAGTTGTATTAAGTCCTAGGCCTCGAGATCTCTTATGCGTCAATTGCGCTTGCACGGCCGGGGGGGAAGAAGATCGGTTGAGAATTGTGTTCTTTTGAGCTAAAATTCTGTAGGTTTCGCTTACTGAGGGTTTTTCACTTGAACTGTTCGTATAAAGGGCTACTCTTTCGTGCTTTCCTCTTACGTTAGGTAAATTTTCTTTGTTTCATTAATGTATTCTTGTCTCAGTACTTGAGGAAGCTTCTTTCCGGCTGGCATCCTTGATTTGGTGATCTATATCTATGATTGTTGAGCTTTATCCGTGCCTTCATTTTTTGTTCAAATATCAGAACTAGTCTTTTGCGTATTGAGGAATTAGATTTTGTTGTGCAGACGAGACGTTGCTCTTAATTGAGGCGTAGATACGTAAGGTGGAAATCTGGGCAGAATTAGTCATTAGTGTTCATGCAGAAGGCTCGTGAACTTAGGGACTTGGTTTCTCCTTCATCTTCAACTTCATCTTCTAAATCTAGGTATGCGTAAAATCCTTTTTATTATTAGTTTTTTTTTTGTTTTGACTTGGAATGTTTCAGCTTTCTCTTGTGGCATGTCTCTACCAAGCAAGTGCGAAGTCGAACAAAATTTCATCTTTTTTTTTATTTATTTTATTTTTGACAAGCATGCTTCCTTATTAGAGATTCTGATGGGGGGAATACAATGGATTGTCCTGAATCTACCATGGCCAACGTGGCCTTCCTCCTGGAACAGCTTCATGCTGGCATGTCCTCTCCAACCGAGAAAGATATGATAACCGCTCAATTGCTGTCTATTGCTCGGGCTCAAAAGGAGGCAAGGACTATGATTGGTTCACATTCTCAGGCAATGCCACTGTTGATTTCCATGCTTAGGAATGGCACACCCACAGCAAAGGCGAATGTTGCTGCAACACTTAGTGCCCTCTGCAAAGAGGAAGAGTTGCATCTAAAGGTTCTCTTGGGTGGGTGTATCCCTCCATTACTCTCTCTTTTGAAGTCCAAATCTTCCGAGGCTAGGAAGGCGGCTGCTGAAGCCATATTTGAAGTATCTTCAGGTGGGCTCTCAGATGATCATATTGGTATGAAAATATTTGTCACTGAGGGTGTTGTGCCTACCCTTTGGGATCTGCTTGACCCAAATATAAAACAAGACAAGGTTGTTCTGGGCTTTGTTACTGGGGCATTGAGGAACCTCTGTGGTTTCAAGGACGGATACTGGAAGGCAACGCTTGAGGCTGGTGGTGTGGACATTATTACTGGCCTTCTTTCATCTGACAACACAGCTGCTCAAGCAAATGCTGCTTCTCTTTTGGCACGCTTGATATTGGCTTTTGGAGACAGCATCCACAAGGTAATAGATGCTGGCGCAGTGGGTGCCCTTCTCTGTCTTCTAGGCCATAATAATGATATATCAGTTCGTGCCAGTGCAGCTGAGGCTTTGGAAGCCCTTTCTTCCAAATCAATAATAGCCAAAAAATCTCTGGTAGATGCTGGTGGCATAGCAATACTAGTTGGGGCCGTTGTAGCTCCTTCAAAGGAGTGTATGCAAGAGCAGTCTGGTCATGCGTTGCAGAGACATGCGGTCAACACTTTAGCCAATATCTGTGGCAGTATGTCTTCTCTAATTCTTTACCTTGGAGAGCTAGCCATATCGCCTCGTATGGCTGCACCTGTGGCTGATATAATTGGAGCTCTTGCTTATGCACTGATGGTTTTTGTGGTTAATGAAGAAGTTTTTGATCCAGTTGAGATTGAAGGTCTTCTCATTGGTCTTCTGAAACCCCATGATAATAAGCTTGTTCAGGATCGCATACTTGAGGCTCTAGCCAGCCTATATGGAAATCCTTTTCTTGCTAGCAGGCTTGAACATGCAGATGCTAAGAGAGTTCTCATCGGACTGATAACATTGGCTGCGGCTGACGTTCAGGAACAACTTATACTTTCTTTTTCTAGCTTATGTTGCGAGCCTGTTGGCATTTGGGAGTCCCTTAGGAAGAGAGAGGGTGTTCAGCTGTTGATATCTTTTCTAGGACTTTCTACTGAGCAACACCAGGAGTATGCAGTTGCCTTGCTTTCAATATTGACAGATCAAGTGGAAGAAAGCAAATGGGCCATCACAGCTGCTGGTGGTATCCCACCGCTTGTTCAGTTGTTATACATGGGGTTTCATAAAGCAAGAGAAGATGCAGCTCATGTCCTTTGGAACTTGTGCTGTCATAGTGATGACATCCGGGCATGCGTTGAGAGTGCTGGAGCAGTGGCAGCGCTCCTTTCGCTTCTAAAAAATGGTGGTCTGAAGGGCCAAGAAGTTTCTGCAAAAGCACTTACCAAGTTAATACGCCATGCGGACACTTATACGATCAATTATTTGTTGGCACTTCTCTTAAGCGACTCAATTAGCTCTAAGTCTCATGCTATCACAGTCCTGGGTCATGTGCTGACCATGTCATCTCATAAAGACCTCGTGCAGAAGGGTGCTCCTGCTAATAAAGGACTCAAGTGTCTTGTAGAAGTTCTTAACTCATCAAATGAAGAGACCCAAGAGTGTGCTGCATCTGTACTAGCTGATTTGTTTAGTTGCCGACAGGACATATGTGACAGCCTTGCAACAGATGAGATTGTGCATCCTTGCATGAAGCTTTTGACAAGTAAAACTCAAGTTGTTGCTACTCAGTCAGCCCGTGCTTTGGGTGCATTGTCCCGTCCCAACAAAGCCAATTCTCCAAATAAGACTAAGATGTCCTATATTGTAGAAGGTGATTTTAAACCTCTAATAAAGATGGCAAAAACATCCTCTATACATTCCGCTGAAACTGCTGTTACTGCTTTAGCCAATCTTCTTTCTGATCCGCAAATTGCAGAAGAAGCTATCACGGAAGATATTGTTTCAGCTTTGACAAGAGTTATGGCTGAAGGCTCTTTGGCTGGAAAGGTGAATGCTTCGTGTGCTTTAAATCAATTGCTAAGCCACTTCCCAGTTGGTGATGTTCTTACAGAAAATGAGTGTCAGTTTGTTCTTCTTACACTTGTTGAATCCTTAACTGGCATGGACATAGATGGGGTTAATTTTTCTGATTCATTAGATGCGTTAATATTGTTGGCTAAGACAAAGCATTGTGTGAAATTTAGATATCCTCTATGGTTTGTCTTTTCTAAGGTACCAGTCAGCTTAGAACCATTGGTCAATTGCTTAGCCAGTGGAGGTTCCTCTGTGCAGGACAAGGCAATTCTAATTCTTTCTAGGTTATGTCGAGATCAATCTGTTACACTCGGCAATCTTTTGGTGGGAAGATTGGGAAGTATCACTTCTCTTTCTAATAGAATTTTGAGGTCATCCAATATAGAAGTTAGGATCGGTGGGGCTTCCCTTCTACTTTGTGCCGGCAAAGACCACAAACAACAGACATTGAGTGCACTTGAAGCATCTGGGCTTCTAAATGATCTCATTTATGCTTTGGTAGATATGATGAAACTTAGCTCAAATTTTAAATATCCTGGAACTGAAGCGCAACCATCAAAAAATTTTGTTGAGATGAACTCAATTCATCGTAATCTAGATGATTTGAGTGCCCCTGATCCTGCTGCTACCTTGGCAGGCTCAGTTTCTTTGTGGCTAGTTTTAATAATTGTCTCTTACCACGCAAAAAGCAGAATTACTTTTTTCGAAGCAAGGGGGGTTGAGGCAATCTCAGATAAGATGGAAGGCTATGTTACCAATTCACAGGTTTGATTACAAAATGCTTTTTTTTTTTCCTTTCTTTTGAAACATTTCGTGTACTAGTTCTGTAGAAATTTATTTTATTGGCAAAATCTATTAAAGTATTGATTTATATTTTTTTTGTAGCTAACAAAGCTTTTGCAATCTGTTCTTTCATAACATGACTACATTATTTTCCTTTTCAGTTGGGTTTAAGTTTTATTTCTTACAAGTTTAATTAGCCTATTTTATTCATTTTTCTTATTTTCATGCAGACTCATTTAACCTAAAATTTCATTTTTATCCCCATTCCTTAGTCAGCCACATAGATACCTCTGTGTACTTGAGCATGATTATCTTAATGTATAATTTAATTCAGTTAGAACTTAGAAGCCCAAGAATGTTTCCCTTATGGGTCTTGTGTCACGAACCGACTCGGGGCTTAGAATTAAACAAGACGGGAATGAACGTTAGAATTAAATTCCCTGATATTCTAATTCTAACTGATAATTTAATATTGAATATTCATTAAAAGGGTCATTAAAGAATGAAATTTAATTAACAAGTAAAAGTTTTATCTTTCCGGTTTCTGTACTTGCCTCCCATACACATTAGTCCTCCTATATTCATCTTATTCAAAAGCTTAAAATCTTAAAAAAATATTAAATCAATCTATTGAGTTATCTAAAAATAACCCAGAAGTAATCATAGAAATAAATCTATGCATGCTGAACATTTATATTTTATTCTAGAAAATCATATAATAATATAATGTATTCATAACTTTAATCAGTTAAAATAATCTAAACATCTAATATGTAACTTTAATTTTACTTTTACTTCATCTTCCTAACATTCACATCTGTCTTAGAAGAATCGTCAAAATATAACCTAATACACTCATGCTTGATATTATTGTGTCAGTGTAGTGATTCTTTATCTACTTTACACGACTCTTTTAAGTGAAAATTTTTCTACTTGCCCCAAGCCAATATTCTCTCATCGGCATTGCAGTTAGCGATCTAAACATCACAATTGTTTGAGTTGGTATAATAACATCTATATGCATGGGTACACCGACGCCCCCTATATGTACCATAAGAGGGTGAACTCCTTTTAGCATGCACATACAAGCATTCATGTATATACTATTTCAATCTTCATAACATACATTCTATTTCCTATGAGACAATTTACATTTATATACTAATGAATATTTGCTCTTTTATTTAAATTTTATGTCATGAAATATATTTATTTATGCACATATACTAGAATTTACATTTCATATAGTAAGATGACTTCTTAAAAAAACTATAATGGAACTATTTATACAATAGTTTTAATATGTATATTTCATGTCTATCAATATGAAAAATTGCATATTATTTAATTACATTGACAATAGGCATATTGGTGAAAAATTGTAAGCAATGATATATTTAAAAACAAGAAATATTACTGAAACTTAAAAACACAATTACTCACCTCAATCTTGCTTGCTTGTCTCACGGACTTTTTAAATCTCCAACCTTAGGTTTAAATGTTCTTCAACCTTAATTGTTGTTATACATCAATATTTTATTAAATATTAATTCTAAATAAAGTAAATTAAACTTTAACTTTAATTAGAACATATTTTATCTTTCAAAGTGATTTATCCATTTATCTCAAACTGTATCTCACTTACTTCAAGTATGTCTTTATTTCAAATTCATCTATTATTGACACTTTAATAATTCACTTATATGTATATATATATATATATGTATGTATATATATATATGTATGTATATATATATACATACATATACATACATATATATATACATACATATATATAATATTATTTACTTTTTTAATTGTTCGGCTGCTCTAACCAGTGCACAAGCACCGCAAAGAGCCTTCTTGTTTAACGTGAGGCACAACTCCCTTCTCCCTCTGCAACTTTGGCCATGGCTGGGTAAAGGATTTCCTTTCATCCTGCACTAGTGCTTTGCCTCCTCCTCCTCTTGAACCTGAAAGCTCCTTTGCTCGTATCCGCAGGTTCCTTCGGTCAAACTCGCTAGACTAGGGTTGGTCGGGGTCGGTTATTTTTTCCGCGCTGCAACTCATCGACACAGATATTTAAACCCAAGCTTGACTGTCTGCTTGATTTGGTTTGTCATGCTATGCTGATCTCTTTGATGTGAGTATATAAGATTCATCTTCTTCCCATAGTCAGCATCGCACGAGTCGGGACAACGCTAGTCTTCAACCACCCCGTGTTCTCTTTCTCCTCACTCTCTGCTCTCTTTCAATCTCCTTATTTCTCATCCTCTTGTTTGAATGAGGCGTTTGACTCCTAAATACGAAACTGTCGTGAGGTTATCCCTCTAAAATTTATTTTATTTTATTATTATTATTTTATATTATTTTTAGTTATTACATGACCTTCAGGATCTGTACCAAATCCATATCAAACCCAATAGAACGTTTAGCTTATGGTTTATGCATTTTCACAAAGGAAGCTAAGGACTCCCTTAAAGTTATCACAACTATGTTTTACATTTAAGAAATTTTAACTAAGTGCACTTTAAATCATATAATAGAATTCATGTCTTGTCATATCATTCATAACATCATATAAGAACTTAAATGTATTAATAAGCTAACCCTAAATGTTCAATGTGGTTTTAATGATAGGTACTATATATGTTCAAAATAAACTAATGAGAGTATTGTTTGATTCAGGAGCATCACATTCTTTATACTTAAAGAATTGGTTTAAGTTAGGCAATTAAATAGTACCTTAATGTTTGTTATATTATTTGTTAAAATGTCAAACGGTACTTCTGTGGAAGTTTATCAATCATCTCAGGTAAATCTATGATTTGTGGAAAAGATTTTGATGTATAATTGATTGTATTACCCTTGGTGGAGTTTAAAGCAACTTTAGCCATGTATTGATTATCTAAAAAATGTTGCAATTTATTGTAATAAAAAGACTGAAAAAGTAAGTGTACCTGAGGAGGCAAAATTCAAATTTTGTAGCGATAAAGGTGTTAGCTTCGATGATAATCACATACTTGAAGGTCTTTAACATATTAAACAGTGGAAGTCAGGGTTTATTGGCTCTTATAAATGATTGTACTAAGCAAATAAAATATTTGGGTGATATTCCAGTGGTAAAGAAATATCCAGAAGGTTTCTTGATAATTTACCAGGAGCACCTCCAATGAGAGAGATTGATTTCACTAATGAGTTATTACCAAGTTTTAAGCCAGTATCCATTACATTCTACAAAATGACAATTACAGGAACTTTAAGATAAGGGATTCATCAGGCCTAGCACCTCACATTGGGGAGTTCCATTGTTATTTATAAAGGACGGAAGCTTCGGGGTGTACATTAACTACAGAGAGTTGAATAAGCTCACAGTTAAAAATAAATATCGACTACTGAGGATCAATGACTTGTTTGATTAATTAGAATGAGCTTATATATTTTCAAAAATTGATCTATGATTAGACTATTACCAGTTGAGGATTAAAGAGGAAAATATGGTGAAGGAAGCTTCCAGGATCAGATATGAATACTACGAATTTATGGTGATGACATTTGAACTAACTAATGATCTAGCTGTTTTTATAAATCTTACCCTAAATCTATAAAGTGTACTTTTCTTATGCATGCCTTTAACAAGGAGTATAAGTGTTACTCTCCTATTACCAGAAAATACAACTCCATGGATGTCACATTTTTTTTGAAAATCAATCATACTATACCAAATCTAATATTTAGATGGAGAGTGCAAAATAAACGTTAATTTTGGGATGCACTTGATGACACCCACACGGTCTCACTACCTCATCCACCTAGCCCTCTTATTCTGGTTGAGGATGTCCAACCAATCCAGCCAACTCAACTTGAAGTCCATAAGAAAGATTTCATGTGTACACAAAGAAGAAAAACCTTGAACAGGTGGAAGGTAACTTGCGAGGACAAAACTGCATAAACCAAAACCCGAGTCTGCATTCATCTGAATATTTGGGTCAGGAGTCTAGTACTCAGGATTTACGCCCTTCCTCTTCTGATGTTAGTGATAAGGAAAGCTACATTAGATATCCAATTCAAGAGTATGTAGGATATGAGAAGCTATCCACATCCTATAAAGCTTTTGTTTCTAACCTTGATAGTGTGCATATTTCTAAATCCATTCATGAAGCTCTTGAAAATCCAGAGTGGAGGAAAACAGTTGAAGAGGTGATTTAAGCATTGAAGCATAATGACACATGCATCCTTACGAAACTCCTTCGGGATGTTCAACCTCAAATACAAAGCTGATGGAGGTATTGAGAGATTCAAAGCCAGACTTGTCCTAAAAGATTTCACTCAAGCATATAGGATTGATTATCAGGAAAGCTTCACACCAGCTGCCAAACTAAACACTATCAGGGTTCTCTTTTCAGTAGTAGTAAACAAGGAATGGGGACTTCATCAACTTGAAATAAAAAAATGTCTTCCTGAATGAGGATCTGGAAAAAGTGTATATGGAGATACCACCAGGACTTAAGAATGATTCTAGTAAACACCTCGTATGCAAACTCAAGAATCCTCTCTATGGGCTTAAGCAATGACGAAGAGCATAGTTATGAAATTTAATGAATATTTTCAAGGTCAGGCTGATCATACTCTGTTTATAAAACATACTCAGGGAGGTTACCTTGCTGCACTGATAGTGTATTTGAATAATATGATTCATAATGATGTTGATGAAAAAGAGATTTTCAAGATCAAATAAGTGTTTATCACTGAGTTTGAAATTAAAGACCAGAGAACAATGAGATATTTTATAAGTATGGAAATGGCAAGGTCCAAAAACGACATCGTTATATCACAGAGAAAATACATCATAGCTTTACTAAAGGAGACATGAATGATTGGATGCAAGTTTGTTGATACTCCAATAGATCTCATAAAAAATTCTAATAAGGGAAGATATCAAAGATTCGTTAGAAAGTGCATGCACCTGTCACATGTGAGGCCACATATTGCTATAAGTAATGTGATCTAACACATGAATAACCGAAATGAAGAGCATTTGGAGATAGTGTATAGGATTTAGAGGTTTCTTAAAAGGAGTCCTGATTATGGATTAATTTTTGTGAAAACCAGAAATAAAGAGGTAGAAGTCTACACTGATGCAAGTTAGGCTAAGGAATTCACTAACATAAGATGTATGGGAAAATTTGGTTACATGGAGAAGTAAGTAGCAAGTTGTTGCTTTTATAAGTAATGCTAAATCAGAGTATAGGGCACTTGCCTGACAAATTTGTGAAGGGCTTTAGATTCGGAAGTTATTAAAGGAATTGAAGTGCACCTCCAATAGGTCATGTAAAATTTTGGAATCGAGTAGAGTAATATTATTGAGCAGCAAAGGGAAATAAATACATGATATAAGGGGTATAAAAAATGAAAGATATAATACCTAAATCTTTCCTAATAACACCTAAAATATAAAAAGGAAAGACATAAAGTGAGAAATATATATAAAATAATAATCGGAAAGACAATATAATAAATATAAATAATTTTAAATATTACTAATACTCCCTCTCAAGTTGAAGCGTAGATATCAATCATGCCCAACTTAAATTTGAAGTCGTCGAACAATGACCGAGGAATGTTCTTTGTGAAGTGCGAGTTGACCACTGGATTAGGCAAATGGAACACAAATCTCTTTGGAATCAAGCTTCTTCTTGATGAAGGGACGATCAATCTCTACATGTTGGTGTGATCGTGTTGGACCGAATTATGAGTAATTTTAATTGTGGCTTTATTTTCACAGAGCAGTTGTAGAGGAGCAAAGAATGACATACGTAATTCGCAAAACATGATGCGTTACTAGAGTGCTTCACAAATTCCCAATGACATGGAATGAAACTTGGCTTCTTCACTGCTTCGGACAAGTGTTGGTCAATTTTTTAATTTTGAAATTAATTTTAAATTTAATTTAATATAAAAAAATGTATAATTTTTATATTTTGAAAATAGTGGTGTTTTAATTTTGGAAAATGAAATCGAATGGATCTCATTCGTCTAGTAGTTTACATAATCATGTTCGATACCACGAATATTACACCTTCTCAAAAGATAAGTGTATACTTAGGAGATAGACTTAATCATGCAAATTAAGGGATTTGTGACATCAATTTGGCCTGCAAATCTTTTATGTGTGACCGATAAGTTCCTCTACCTAATATAAATATTAGGTAAGATTCATTTTACCTGAGTTTCAAGTTCTCTATAGAGGCAAACCCCTATAGTTAATTACACCTGAGATGGTCGACGTCACTTGAGAAAACTCTCAATAATAGTCAGAGGTACTAATCCTCAAAAATTCAAGATTTTAGGTTTTCACGGTAGGACGCGGAAGATCAAGTGGGAAAGGACCAAATGGGAGTAGTTATTTTAGCAGTCCAAAGGAGGGAAAAGCTAGGGGACGTCACAGATCATGAGGAAAACCCTCAGTGACTTCTCAAACTATTCTACTGTGTGACTGCGTTTTGGAGATAATATTATCTAAGTGTTTAATCTTGTCTATTTTATTATTTGGGATTTACACTTGCATAATACCCGATTATGCAAATAGCCCGCAGAGATAGGAGGGTTTACGTCATACCGAACAAAAATCTTAGAACTTAAGGCGAGTTAGGACTTACACTGCATAACATAGTTGCACAGGAGTCTGAAGAGAATGTGAGGATTTATGTTGCGTTGGGCGAGCCACCTCGAAGTTCTATGACTTGTTATTTAATTCTAAGGATTAATTTAGTTGATGTATATCTATTTTGCTATTGTAGAACGTCGATCACCTCTGTTTGTAGCTTGCTCCATGCTCCTCATTGTGCTGCTCATGAAGTTTGCTCCTAGCTCCATGTCGTAGCAGTTATGGGTATAAGGTTTAAGTGTACGTGTAATGGTTGGGTCTGAGGGTCTACCGTAGGGTACCTTCTAATATATGTCCTACTGTTATCTCCTCTAGGAGTTTAACAAATTTTATAATGCAGTAAAGAGAATAGTAAAGTGCTATAAACATAAAATAAAGGTTGTGTACCTGAGTCTTTGCCACTGTTGCAAAAATGTTAGTGCAATAAACACAATATAATAATGTGTAGGTAAACTTAAATAAATTACTAGAAAATCTGGTACAAGAAAATCTAAACAAACCATAGAAAAAAACAGAACAAGTAAAACAAAACACGATGTCACATATAAAGGACCAGAAGTGGGTGATTTATATGTGATATTAGAAATGTCTCCAATAGCTAGGAGGATTTGATTGTAAGTTTCAAGTTCGAATCCCGGAGCATTGGGTTTCATTGCAGGTTAAATCATGGCGGAAATTTCACTATTTCATTTAATTAAAGAAGTCATGAACCACATCTTGATGTATCATCATGTTTAGTGTTTTAATCAATTTGTAAATTAAGGTAAATGCTTAGTTTTTTCATTCATTTGAAAATTAGGTAGATGAACTCTCACTTAAAGTGTGCTTATAAAATTTAGGAAGTCTACATTTTAACTTGAGCTTGAAGAGACTTAAGGTGTTTTACCCTCAATTAAGTGTTTTTCAACTAATCTTCAAATATCTTTAAGTGTTTTTCAAATAATTAAATCAGAAATTCTCATTTTAACTTAATAATTTAACAATTGAAATTAAAAAAAAGAAAGGAGAAGGCTGACCTACTTCCAAAACTAACAAAATCAAGGGGGGGAACAACAAGTGAATCGATCTAAAAACATTTAAATTCTTTCAACAACTGTAATTAAATCGACCATCGAGAAGAGTGCTTAAATCTATTCTAATACAGTGTTTTGATCAGCCCAATAGTTCTCCGGTTCAGCAAAAAAATGAAGTAAAAAGACCACCAAATAGACTCAGAAAAGTACAGCTCGCAAGCCACGAAACGAATCCAAAAAGTGCAACACACAAGTCGCTAAACAGACCCAAAAGTGCAGCCCATAAGTCGGCAAACGGGCCCAAAAAGTGCAGTTAAACAAACCCCTGAACAGTCCCAAAAAATCGTGCATTTAAAGGCTTCAAAATCAATGTTTAAGGACTCCAAAATAGTACATAAACTGCTCTAAATCGATAAACAAAAGCACCTCAAAACAGTTCCAAAACAAGCCCCTAAACAACCCAAAAAATTGTGCATTTAAAGGCTTCAAAATCAGCACTTATTCAACCAAAAAAAAAAGGTGTAAATAACCCCAAAAATAGTGTTTAAAAGCTCCAAAAACTGCGTTTAAAGCGTTCAAAATCCACATTTAAAGGCTCCAAAAGAGTACATAAACCGCTTCAAAACAGTGTGCGAATCAACACCTAAACGCTATGTTCATCTCTCCAAAACTGTAGGTAAACCAACTCCCAAGAAGATACGTTTAAACTTTCCCCAAACAGTGTGTAGTATGCAGCGAAAGAATTCCTTTATCACACATGCAAGTATTCAAGTTCTCAACATATCAGTCAATAATAAGTGCATTACACTTCAAGCAACAAAACCACCACAAAAAAAAAAAGGGAAGCTCAATTTGTCAATCATAGGAAGGTTGCTCATATAATGTCAGTTGACCCTATTTGGACTCATCCTAATTTATTCTCAAAATAATTCAATTCTAAGTGCTAGAAGAATATGGATTTAAAAAGAACGTAACATGAGATAATGGGCTCTGTCAGGCAGCAACAAACACTGCATATTTTTGTATCTGCAAGCTAATAAAGAATAGTTCTCTACCAGTACATTGTTGGGAAGCCACTTGGAGAAACTTTAAACGGCTGGCGTTTTGGTGGAGAGAGGCGCGAGCAGGGGTTTCTGTCGTGCGTATCAAAGGAGGGAGAGAAGCGGGTAAGGGAGAGAGTTTCGGTGCCGAGAGGGATGAGGAGAGCTGCTAAGGCTTCGATCGAGAGAGGAAGAGGGAGCCGTGAGCTGAACTTTTGTCTTAGGCAAGAGGGAGTCGAACAGAAGAGCTGCGGTGGAGATGATGGCTTCAGTCAAAGTGAAGAAACAAGCCAAAATGCCAGGAAGAGGCGAGCGGAAGTCTCGAGCGGGAGAGTTTCGGTAGAAAGGGAGTCAAGTGAGAGAGCTTCGGTGCAGATGGGAGGTGGCTAGCGAGTGTGGGAGAAGAGAGGCGAGGCCGAGCGGGGCTTCTTCGTCCGGAAGAGGGAGGCGGAATCGAGCGGTCAACAGTGGGAGGAGTCGAGTGCTGGGAGAGTTTCGGTGCAGAAGGCAGGAGTTGAGTGGGGGACTTTGGTGCAGAAGGAAGGAGCCGAGCGAGAGGAGAAAGAGGCGAATCCTTTCGGTGTAGAGATGGGATCGCGCCGAAGGAGTAGTTTTTAGTGACCACCCAGCGATTCGAATGCCAGGGAGGCTGTATAGCCGAAGAGAGGCCGCACGACGCATTAGCAGGGAATTGAATGAATTTCATTCATGCAGTGGCTTAAATGGAATATAATAATGCCTGATTAAATTTAATTAAGGAGGATTTAGGCGGGATATGAAATTTTAAATTAAAAACTAGATTGTCAGCTCGACCCGAAATAATTGGGCTGTGTTTAGCCCGAATAGAACCCAGGTTAAGTTTAAACCCACCTCCTTTAATTAAATTTAATACGCATTGATTTTTGCGCCATTCGCCCGCGCTCGGAACTTTATCAATATGGGTGTCATATTTAGCTAAAGTCGACGTTCTGGACGCGTTCGCACAATCCATTTCATCATCCGCGGTCATCCGGACGAGTTCACCGACGATCGGGTCAACTCAAGTTTATTTCGCACTCGGCTGTAGTGATTGTATGAATTGCAACGTTCGTGTGCGGTGTGAGTTTATGTGAATGCGCACAGGTCGTTCAAGGTTAAAAGGGTGTCCCTAAGGCCTTTAAATTCTGTAGGAACCATTTTGGGGCCTCTACGTGATAGTTCTTAGCCTTTGCAACTAAAAGTTAAGAACTTGAGACTAGTCATGTGAGGTCTTCTCAAAAATGGGTTAAGAAGTTGCTTGAAGTTCTATGTAAGATTGGTTCCATTACTAGTCCTCTAGGAGGGTCAACAGGAAAATCCTGAGGCTAGATCCTAGGCTCTGGAAGAAAGAAACCAAGACCTCACAAAAAATGAGGTCAACAACAAGCACCGACTGTTTCTTGCTTTTTCAGGTGACAAGTTTTGACCACATGTATAAGCAATACCAAGAGGTAGATGGCTGATCATGGGCAGATCCAACCTAATTAGAGTTAGTATAAATTGCAATAGAACGAGAGGTGCGGTGTGAGAATAACAAACTGGAGCTCGGTGTGGCTTTTAAGTAGTGGAGGATCCGATTGGCAGCTGTGAGATGGTGCCCATAGGGGTCATGCATAAATTGTCTTACAATACCTACTGCATAGCAAATATTGAGGCGCTTATGAGCGAGATAAATGATTTTCCCCACTAGACGCTGGTGGCATGTCTTGTTCACAGGAACAATATTGGGAACATCAACTATTTCTCATTGGGGTCCATTGGTTTGCAAAGTAGAAAGTTGGTCTCTATCAATAAATTCATTACATATTTGTGCTGAGAAATGCAAATGCCTTGAGAGAACAGGGCAACTTCCTTGCCTAAGTATCAGAGAGATCCTAAATCTATCATTTCAAAGGAAGTGACAAGGATGTCTTTAAGAGATTCCAAGACTGATAGATTATTACCTGTGAGGACAATATCATTGACATAAACAATAAGGATGACAATTTAACCACTAGAGGAACGTTGAAAGAAGAGATTATGATCTGATTGGGCTTAAGAGAACCTCTGATCGCTACTATCTGTGTGAACTTGTCGAGCCAGACCCAATGAGATTGTTTCAATTCGTAGAGGGAATTCCACAGTCAACGTACTTGTCCTCGAGAACAAGTAGAGTAAAAAACTATAGGTAGAGACTTGTACACTTTCTCTGTGCAATTGCAATTAATAAAGACATTCTTGACATCCAGTTGGAGTAATGACCAATTCAAATTCACAATAAGGGATAATAGGACCCGAATGGTGTTCAGTTTAGCAACCAAAGCAAACTTCACCTCGTAGTCAATTCCATATGTTTGTGAGTAGCCTTTGGCGACCAATCATCTTTACATTCAAAGGTTCCATTGGAGTTAAATTTGGTTCTGTAGATCCATCGGTAACCAACAACTTTCTTTCCGTGATGAAGATTAACAACATCCCATGTATGATTTCGCCGAATGACATTCATCTTTTCCATTACTGCAACCTTTCAGGAAGGGTCTGCCAATGCTGCCTCAATAGTGGATAGAAGATGATCTATCAAGTAAGTGGTAAATGCTTTGTAGATACGAGACAAGATGTGGAATGAAACATATTTTGCCATGGAGTAAAGAGAGCAAGCTTGATTGTGTACCTCAATGGTAAAACCCACGTCCTCATTCAGAGCAGGAGAAATCTCTACAAGTGTAGTGTCGGGGATGTCAGCTGGGGGGATTCTCAGTTCTACAAAGAGGTAGTGGGCTCAAGATTAGGGTTATTGGGATGGGTCTCAACTGAAGGTTTGATGCACTCAGTATAGACACAGAGAGTGGGTGGGAGAGATGTTGGTCCGGTAGATGGTGGATCCAGTGGGACAGATGGTTCCTTGGGATTAGTGACTGGAGAGGTATGTGGCATATCCAACAAAGTCGGGACAGGAGTGGTGTCCAAAAAATCTAGCTCCCCCTCACTTGAGGCAGCGTTAGAGAAGTAGGGAATACTTTTAAAGAAGGAGACATCCACACTCACATAGCGTCTATTTGTGATAGGATCGAGACACCGATAGCTCTTTTGAGTGGATGAGTATATGAGGAAGATACACTTGATTGATGGGGGATTTAGTTTTTCGTATAAATGTCGTGCACCCAAATATTTTAGGGTCTAAAGTGGAGAAGAACCAATTGATAGGATAACTGGATATCAAGTCTACTAACGGGGTCCAGAATTTGTGAATTTCTTTGGGGACTCAATTGATGAGATATGTGGCGACAAGTATGACATCATTCCAAAACTGTTTCGAGACTTCCAATTGAAATATAATGGAACGAACAACTTCAAGAAGGTGTAAGTTTTTTGCTTGACTACCCCATTTTTTATAGGAGTATCTTTATAGGAGTTGTGATGAAGGATGCCCATACCAAAAGATTCCCTAATATAAAGTTAAAAAATTCACGGTCATTGTCAGTCTAATAAACTTGAATTGATATTATGAATTAGGTCAAGATGAAAGAATGAAAATTATTGAAGGTGACAATAGCTTTAGATTTATCTTTTAAGATATAGACCCACGTCATTCGAGTGCGATCATCAATCAATGTAAGAAATTACTGTTTATTAGTGTAACTAGGCATTCAAGAGGGTCCCCATAAGTCACTATGAATTAGTGAAAAAAAAGCGGAAGGAGTATAAGTGTGGTGGATATACTCGATAATGTTATAAAATTTCAAATGATACAACTGTTTTAAATATTGAAAACTGGGAGACTCAAAAGACAGTGTAAAAGCATAATAGGACATTCAATGAACTAGAAATGGTTACAAATACTAGATGAAGTGACCTCGGCAACACTGCTTTTCCCTTGGTAAAAATAGAGTCCGACTACTCGTTAGCAGTTCTAATCATTTTCCACGAATGACGATCATAAAAGACACAAAAATCAAGAGGAAAATGAGCTACACAAATTAGGTTATATGTCAACTTACTGATTTACAAGAGGTTACACTTTAACGAGGTGCATGTAACACAGATTTTAGAGTAAGGTCTGCTGAATAACAAACCCTTTACCCACAATGGAACTACGGGAGTTGTCGACAAGTTTAACTGTATCTTTTTCAGAGCATGGAGAATATGTCGAGAAGGCTTGAGAACATCCAATCATATGATATGTGACACCTGAATCAATAATCCACGAACTAGAATAAACAATAATAATGAGTGTCATCAAGCTTGTTGCCTTGACAAACATGGTAGGTCCATGGGCTAGAAGATAATTGACTAGATCCAATTAGTTTGATCAAGTGTTTCATTTGACTCTTTATGGAGTCTAGTGATTCCGGGATGTTCTAAGTGGGAGCAGGCTGTATGGTTGTGGCTTCTGAGGTCGTAGCGAGGCCCTTAGTGCGGAGGATTTGGTTGAAGATTTATTCGTTGGTTTCCCATGGAAGTTCCAACACTTGTCACGGTATGATTGTGTTTGTGATAGTAATCACAAGTCAAGTGATTGACCCGTGATAACGTGGAGGGTTGAGCACTATTAGAGACCAAGGCAAACGGTTCGGTTGATGGAGTGGAAGTCTTCGGCTTTCGTTGAGGTGCACCTCGGTGAATGCAGCACGAGTTGAAGGAAGGGGATTCTGGCCAAGAATATGACTCTGAAATTCATCGAGATCCTTTTATAAACTCATAGGAATCGGAACATACGATCATTTTCCATAATTTTCCGAAAGAGGGAAAGATCAGCCGGAGAGCCACATGTATATTATTACCTGAAATCATATTCCATCCATAAGGTCACCAAATAATTGTAGTACTGTGTCACGGTCCTTGATCTCTGTTTTGATCAAGTGTTTCATTAGACTCTTAATGGAGTCTAGTGATTCCGGGGTGTTCTTAGTGGGAGCCGGCTGTATGGTTGTGGCTTCTAACGTCGTAGCGAGGCTCTTAGTGCGGAGGATTTGGTTGAAGATTTATTCGTTGTTTTCCCATGGAATTTCCAACACTTGTCACGGTATGATTGTGTTTGTGACAGTAATCACAAGTCGAGTGATTGACCCGTGATAACATGGAGGGTTGAGCACTATTAGAGACCAAGGCAGACGGTTCGGTTGATGGAGTGGAAGTGCCAAGCATGACAAGTCTCCGGCTTTCTTTGAGGTGCACCTCAGTGAATGCAGCACGAGTTGAAGGAAGGGGATTCTGGCCAAGAATATGACTCCTAAATTCATCGAGATCCTTGTATAAACTCATAGGAATCGGAACACACAATCATTTTCCATAATTTTATGAAAGAGGGAAAGATCAGTCGGAGAGCCACATGCACGTTATTAGTTGAAATCATATTCCATCCAAAAGGTCACCAAATAATTGTAGTACTGTGTCACGGTCCTTGATCTCTGTTTTGCCTCCCAGATCTTCTTAGAAACCTCATGAAGTTGGTCTGAGCTCCCTACATTCGAGTAGGTATACTGAACCGTCGTCTATAGTGCACTTGCAGATGGAAGAAACATATACAAACGATCAATCATAGTCTCCATGGAATTGATCAGCTAAAACATGACCATGAAATTCTCTACTTCCCATGCTCCATATGTCGGATTGGTTTTCGGAGGTTCATGAATCATCTTTATGAGATAGCCAAACTTTCTGCATCATTTGACGAGCAATAACATGGTTTGGGACCATTAGAGAAAATTGGAGCTGTTAAGTTTATGGGTGGTGATCAAGAAGTTCATGTGGTTTTCCGAGCCTCGGGTTTGCGGAGAGATTGAGGTCAGTGTCGATCCTCCGGTTTGCAGAGTGATTGAGGTCAGTGTCGATCCTCCGGTGGACTCAAGTACACCGTTAGAAGAAGACTCAGTTGTGGAGGAGTCTGTCATGATGCTAATAGAGCCAAAGATGAGGTTTGGATTTTGAGACGTGGATGCAGATGTTCCCTTATGCAGCAGACAACAAAAAATGGGGGCCTGCAGGTGAGGATTTGACAGGTAGGAGGGATCTCTGTTGGCAAGAGATTTGATTCGGTTAGTTGGAAGGATATTAAGCTGGCAGGGAAGGTTAGGACTTGCAGCTGAAAGAAACTATAGGAGATCTAGCCGACAGGAAATAAGGCTGCAGGAAATAACTGTTGAAATATGAAGGCCTGTAGGAAATCTGTCCGACAGGGAAGGTTAGAATCTGACCTGCAAGAATTGGTGGCTGGAGGGCTTGCAGGACTGCGGTAGGAAAGGGGACAACGACTTGAGGGACTGCAGGAAAGGAGTGGCCCCGACAACAGAAAAGGTTTCTGGAGAAGGCCTACAGGTAGTTCCGGTGACTAGGGTTTGATCTGTGGCTTTGATATCATATAGAATTTGGACATATAGCAGGATAATATTATTGAGCAACAAAAGGGCATAAATACATGATACAAGGGGTATAGAGGAGGATAGATATAATATCTAAATCTTTCCTAATAACACTCAAAAGATAAAATGGAAAGGTATAAACTAGGAAATACATATAAAATAAATAACAAGAAAGGCAATAAAACAAGTAGAAATAACTTCTAATAAGTCTATACATATGTTCTGTAACAGTCAATTAGCCATCAGTGTTGTCAAGAATCCAATTTATCATGATAGGACCAAACACATTGAAATTGATAGGCATTTTATCTCTGAAAAGATTAATGGTGAAATTATACAAGTAATCTACATCCGGACACACTAACAAGTTATTTATGCCTTAACCAAAGCTCTTCTTTTAACACCTTCTTAGAGTTCAATGCTGCACTTGGTCTCTACAACATCTACGAACCAACTTGAGGGGGAGTGGGGAGTGTGGAGTGTGGAGTGTGGAGTGTGGAGTGTGGAGTGTGTGTCGAGTGTCGAGACGTTCGGCTCCTCTCCATGGCTGACCGGTTGCTTCACAAAACCATGGAAAGATTTGATTGAGGATATCTTTGGAAACACTTTTCTTAGTTTTATTCATTTTCTATTATTTGTTTCTTTATTTTTTTTTTTTTCGAAATCGTTTCCTTTTCTAATTTAGGCTAAGATATTTTTGGTAAGTTTGTAAAGCAGGAGGGATTGATTTCAGTATATATATATATATATACATACCATTCATGTGAATAATAAAGTGAAGTAAATTTTCCTTTTCAAACCTATTTTCAACAAGTTCTGACATTAATATAGTGGAAGAAGAATAGTAAGAAATATGATATTGTTAGAGGGAGGAAATAAAAGAGGAGGAAACATTTAGAGCAAAATTTACTACATTGGCTAACAAATTAAAATCCACCAGCACTCCACAGTTGAGTTCTTGAGCTTGCTATTATTTTCTCTTTTATAATTACTTTATAGTTCATCATACTTACTGATGTAATGATGCTTTCAAGTGTATTGCACTTTTCTTAATAAATCCCTCACTATGTCCTACTCTTTCTCTGTGATGGTGATGGCCTCCATCAAAACAGAAATTAGATGTGAATTCAAGTCAATAATGATAGATCCCTCAATGATGAAAGAGCAAAATAGAAAACAATTGAAATCCAATTTGCTTTGAAATTTCCTCTTTTTTCCTATCTTATAAAATAGGGGAACCAATACGGCACAAAAACAAAAATCAAAATAATACTAGTGAATACCTCACTTTGAAACCTAGAGACAATATCATTGCCTCAGACCATGAGTCTTCTCAGAAAATCCTATCAAACCATGTGATGAGTCATTTTTTCTTACACGATAAGAGGTTGGTTGATCGCTCAAGAAATTTGAATTTAATAACTTAGCATTTAAAATCTATTACGTTGACATAGAATTACAACCAAACAGTTGAAAAATAAGAAAGTCAAGATATAGATTAAACTTTTAAACTATTTTATTAAATGACAGCACTGCAATTAAGAAAACTTGGCGAAGTGAGCATTGGTTGGTCTAAATATTTGATCTACGATTATGACTCAAATTCATTTATTGTGATTAAATCATGCAACCACAAGTCTCAAGTCATCAAAGACAAATGGCAAGATAGCCGCAAAAAGTGACTAAATAAATTCAATCTTTCAGTCCTTCCATATAAGTAGCTTCATTCATGCCCTTTGTTGGAGGATGTTTGGTAAACATTGCCTAAAGATCAGCAAAAACTCGTTCCCACCCAACAAACCTCAATATTAAATTCTTTGATGTTTTCAAACCTGTACTGGAGGGCAACATTAGAGTTCTCCATTCTCCCTTCACAGAGATGAATAAAACTCCTTGTTTCTCGTAGCTTTTCTCTCAAGATGACATTAAATTCTCATCCTGTTCAAGGCACGTGATGACATTAAAATTCTCATCCTGTTCAAGGCACGAAAAGACTTTTTACGAAAAATCAATTTTTTTAAAAAAGAAAACACTTTTAGACTAAGATCTCTTCACCTTATCCTCAAGTTGAGCACCAGGATTTTTGTATCTTTTACCTTATCAAAAGCATCTCCATTTTGTCACATTAAAAGGGATTCTTCCTTCATATGTTGTTGTATTTAGAACTTGAATATTCATGCCAACCAAAAGGTTCCCTTTAAGACACATTTTATTCTGTATCTCATGCATTCTCGGCTATTCATAGTAGCCCCACTAGAATTCTTCAAAGTGATAGGCCTAGAAGAATCCAATAATATAGAGCTGTTAAAAGTATTAGCAATTATATAGAGTCCTCAATTGATAACTCTAATGACAAAACTTCCATTACACGCAAAGACAAATGGTGATTGAGTTGCCAACTACTGGTTTATGATTACAAACAAACTCTGAGGGAGTAAGAAATTCGGCAGCAGCCATTCCCACTTCCAAGATAATATTAAGGAAATTGTTTGTCCAAAAGTGAGACAAATTATCTCCATAATGTTATCCTCAAGAAGATGTGGCGTCTCCAATATTAAAGAGAAAACCGTAATGGTTTCAAATTAACTGGATCACTTGGGGGAGGAACGAACAAGCCTTCTTTAACTTCCATTCAAAGGTTATTGATAATGGGGAGAGATTTTTGAGGTGTCATCATCAAAAGAATAGAAGTTGTTAGGAAAATGTGTCAAGACAGGTATATTATAGGTGCTTATGTATTAGAAATTTGTTTTACGATAAATTTCTCAAATTAAGAGGCAAATCCACAAATCATTGAATTTAAGGCCAAATTAGCTATCAACTTGTATCTCACTGACCCGACCCGCAATTACGCAGATCTTTATATTCCAAAAGATGGGAAAAACTTGACCCAATTTATATTTAGCGGCTAGTGTGAACAAATCGATATGTTATAAAATTTAGAATTTTTGATTAATAGTTTACACAATTGGGGTACTTCGCAAATATACATATTGTTTCAAGTAATATAAAGTTTTCTATAAAAATCCCAGTATCGATTCCTCATAGAAGTGGTAATTCTTTATATAGAATTTTAGTGAAACTTTTACTTAAAACTGCAGAAATTAATCTAAAAAATATAATAGCATGTTCGGGCGTAAAGTAAAGTTACTAAATTCCTACAAGTTATGTTTAAAACTAAATGTAAACGCATAAATTCTAAACTATGCTAAATGTAAAAGAGAGTTCTAATTATGAAAAAAATCTTTTCCCTTGCAATGAGTTCATAATCTGTGTAAGAATCAAAATATTTAAATGTTTAAATTGTGTATTGTGACAAATAGGAACATACCTATTCTTTACCCTCTCTCGAGTTCATAAAAAATATTAGCTAATCTAAAGTAAGTTCCTGATTGTTTGGTAGTGCTAAGTAAATTGTAGCCTCTCACTTCTAGATTACCCACTGCGCCCTCTCCATAGGACAAATCAGGGAATTAGGTTCAAACTCTAGACCAAATTGGTAAAGGATCTAGCCTGTCATCTTAGAAACATCAATTCTATACCCATTAAAATTTATTCTCTATCTATTTGCACTCTCCTTAGATTTTGGTTGCCCTTCTCGTAAGGTTCGTGTGATACTTATTAGTTGGGTGAAATCATAGCTCTCGGGCCATTATGTTTTGCAACGGATTTTAATATTACAAGTGACCAGTTTGCAAAGTAAATGAAGAACCGATGAAAATACCATCACAATTTTGGTAATAAAAGAAGTTTTAAACAAATCAATTCCTCCACATGATTACTTCTTATTATAAGGAGAAATAAAAAGAAAACTATTCAGAATTCATAGGGATAACAAAACAAAATATGATTTATGTTAAAACTCAAATTCACAAAATAAAACTTAAACAAATGTAAAAATATTTATCTCAAACTCTTCCTCAAGCAATCCTCTAAAGTTCTCTGACTTCCTTGACTTCAATAGACTCTTACATGACTCTTACATGACTCACAAAACTCTAACAATCACAAAGACTCACCATTCTCTCAATATGGTTGTAACCCACTAATACGTCCTCGATAACTCACCATATCTAACACAATGAAATTTATATGGAAGATAAATTTTACCCACTTTCACTAATACGACCTCGATAACCCCCTTAGGATAAGTGATAGATCAATCAACTAACTGAAGGGTTATAGTAGTGAGAAAAATCATTCCTAAACCTAACCTTCTGAATATAGATAATGACATGAGGTTAATGCTAGCTCCTAAATCACATAAAGTTTTTTCCACAAGATTTTTCTAAAATTGCACAAGGTATAGTGAAGCTATCAGGATGCTTAAGTTTCTTAAGAAGTTTTTTTTGAATTATTGCACTACATTCTTCGCTTAATGCAACAATTTTATAATATTCAAATTTCTTTTTTTTTGTTTAAAATCTCTTTCATAAATTTAGCATAACGTGGCATTTGTTCCAAAAGGAATTATGATTGTGAGCTTTTTAAATATCTCAAAAAACTTTAAAAATTATTGATCCAGTTTTTGTTGTCTAATTCTCTGAGGAAAACAGGTGGTGATCTTTCTAAATTAATCTTACTTGGAGAGACAGATTTTTCCACATCCTTAGGAACAGTTTCTTCAGGTTTTTCAGTTTTTACAGTTTCTCTCTCAACTTCAATCTCTTTTTAAATTCCAGCATTTAATTCATTTCCACTTCTGAGTTTAACAGCTTTAAGTTGCTCTTGTTTTTTGTTTTCAGTATTACTCGGAAGTGTCCCTGATGGCCAATTGCTAAGTGCATTAACAATTTATCTCAGTTAATTCTCAATATTTCTAATTGCAGCACTCCGATTTTGTAATTGATTCTTCATCTGTAACATCACTTCTTTTATAGACAACTTCTTTTCTTTAAATTGTTGGTTATTAAAGTCAGGATGATAAGTTCTTTAGTTAATATTTCTCTGGTTGTTTCAATTTCCCAATTGCTTCGCTTGATTTTTCTCCCATTCTGATTTCCATCACGAAATTATTATTCCAGTTAAATTTTGGGTGGTTTTTTTAACCTGAGTTGTAATAGTTAGAATATGGGTTATTGGGTCTATTATTAGTTGCATTTAAATACTCTAATGATGATTGAGAATTAACCATTTGTCCCAATGAATTTTCTTTAATCACATGAGGTGTTTGAGAAAATTTCATACTAAATTGGTCTATTTTCCTTGATATCGCAACAACTTGAGATGCCAGAATAGAAGTAGCATCATTATCGTGAATACTTGTTACTTTCTTAGAATTTACATTTTCAGAAGGTCATTGAAAATTATTAGTGGACATCTCTTCAATTAATGCATAAGGTTTATCTAATAGTTTTGACATTAATGAAGCTCCAGCCGCAACATCTGTAATAGATCTAAGAGATCCTATTAACCCATTATAAAATATTTGAATAACTAATCAGTCTGGTAAGTCATGATGTGGACATTTTTTTAGGAGTTCTTTAAATCATTCTCAAGCTTCATATATTTACTCACCTTCATACTGAGTAAATGAAGTAATGTCATTTCTAAGCTTAGCAGTTTTTGAAGGTGGAAAATACTTAGCTAAGAATTTATTTGTTAAACCTTCCCAAGTTCTAATAGATCAAGGTGTTAAAGAGTTTAATCACATCTTAACTTTATCCCTTAAGGAAAAAGGAAAATGTCTGAGCCTAACAACATCGTTTGATACACTATCGTACTTAAATGTAGCATATAGTTCTAGAAAACTTATACGATATAAATTTGGATCCTCAGATGGTGTTTTCTCAAACATATTATTTTGTACCATTTGGATAATAGTTGGTTTAAGTTCGAATGAGTTAGCCGTTACAACAAGGATTTGATGTTTAAATGAATTTCATCTGCTATAAGGTTTTCATTGTCCTTTAAAGGACTTTGTACACAATGTTGTTCATTTTCAGCAGTTTGAATATCAATGTTATTATGTGATGTGTTAGCCATTTCTTGCAAATTGTGAAGTTTTTTTTGTTTTATGATTTTTCCATTCGTTCTTTCTAACTCAGAGTCATAAGGTACTAACCTTTCAGATCCTGAACTATGCATATAAAATGTGAAAGTTCAGAAAATAAAATAAAACCATCAAAATAACAAAATCTTCTAAAAATTTTTTTAGTTTTTTAAATTTTTTTTGGTTTTGAAAATATTTTTGAAATATTTTTAACAACACTATAATTTTTCTAAAATAATTCCACTGTTTAAATAAATTTTTAATGTTTTAAAAAAATTTTGTCGCTTCCCTGACAACGGCGCTAAAAAGTTAACCTGACCCGCAATTATGTAGATTTTTATATTCCAAAAGATGACAAAAAAATTTTTCAATTTATATTTAGCGGCGAGTGTAAACAAATCGATATGTTATAAAATTTAAATTTTTTTATTAATAGTTTACACACTATGAGTATTACCCAAGTATATGTATCGTTTCAAGTAATATAAAGTTTTCTATAAAAATTTCAGTATCGATCCCACAGGAAAGCGGTAATCTTTGTATAAACTTTTAGTAAAACTTTTACTTAATACTGCAGAAATGAATCTAGAAAATATAATAGCAAGTTTAGGTGTAAAGTAAAGCTACTAAATTCCTACAAGTTCTGTTTAAAATTAAATGTAAACGTAGAAATTCTAAACTATGCTAAAGGTAAAAGAGAGTTCTAATCATGAAAAGAATCTTCCCTTGCAATGAGTTCATAATTTGTATGGGAATCAAAATGTTTAAATGTTTAAATTGTGACAAATATGAGCATACATCTTATTTACCCTCTTTCGAGTGCATAAAGAATATTAGCTAATCTAAAGTAAGTTTCTGATTGTATGGTAGTGCTGAGTAGATTCTAGTCTCACTCTTAGATTACACAGTATGTCCTCTCTATAGGACCTACCAGGGACTCATGTTCCAACTCTAGACCAAATTGGTAAAGAAACTAGCCTGTCACCTTAGAAACACCAATTTTATGCCCATCAAAACATGTCTTCCTATCTATTTGCACTCTCCTTAGATTTTGGTCGCACTTATTGTAAGGTTAGTGTGATACTCACTAGTTGGGTGAAATCATAGTCCTCCCGGGTCATTATGCTTCGTAACGGGCTTTAACATTACAATTGGCCAGTTTGCAAAGTAAATGAAGAACCGGTGAAAATACCATAACTATTTTAGGAATAAAAGATGTTCTAAACAAATCAATTCCTCCAAATGATTACTTGTTGCAAGGAGAAAGAAAAGAAAAACTACTCATAATTTATGAGATAACAAAACAAAACATGATTTATATTAAAACTCAAGTTCACAACACAAAACTTAAACAAAAGTATAAATACCTATCTCAAACTCTTCCCCAAGCAATCCTCTGAAGTTCTCTGACTTCCTTGACTTCAATAAACTCTTACATGACTCACAAAACTCCAGCAATCACAAAGACTTACCACTCTCAATTCTCCCCCCAAAATATTACTACACATTGAGGAGGAGGCAAGTGCAAAAAATTCGACCAATAAAATATGTTAAACATACCGATAACCAGTGCTCATATATCTATCTAAAGAAAATAAACAAAAAAAATTGTAATAAACTGATAAGCATCATTCATATATATTTCATCCAATTGCATCTACTGATTGTTCAGACATGTAAAAATATTGCTAACTTATCTATCATGCAAATTTCAAATATGCAGCAAAGCATATGCAATTTTATTTATAAAATTATCAGTAGAAGAAAACTAAAAAAAGGGAGTGCTCGATAATCTTTACCCTAAAATGTTACTCCAAAGTTAGGATATTTAAAATAATAAACCTTTAAAAAACAAATGAACAAATCTCATATGTTTTCTATTCCATAGCTTCTACTGTTTGATGAGGATTATTATAGATGTTGCCAATTAATTTATCTTGCAAACTTCAACTTTGCATCAAAGCATTTGCAATACCAGGGGAAAAAAAAACAAATTAGTGCTCATAAATCTCCCCACAAAATGTTTATCTGCGCATATGCATAGGAAAAAGCAAGCTAATCAACCATCAAACATCAATGTGTACATATGTAGATTAAGAATATAAAAAATTTCACATAAGAAACAAGAAACACAAGGAGGAAGCTAATGAACAAAAAAAAAAAAAAAAAAAAAATCCATAGAGAAGAAAACTTCACTGTAATGTTGCAGCAAGTCGTCTGCCCCGAGCAGAGGGAGGGGGAGCAAAACCAGGTTTCAGCTCTAACGATACGAGTAACAAAGGGGGGCGGAGGCCAGGGGGTATATGCGAGGATAGGGATTGGGATTACTGGAAATTCGAAGGGCCAGGGATGTCAAAGGCACCTCGCAACGGAGCTCCAACCATAGAACGCCATCTCCCGCTTCCGTTTTAGCGTTCGACTTGTTGAGGCCCCTAACCAGCGGAACACTCAAATTAAAGGCCCCAAACGCGCCCTATGTTGGATGTGTTGTTTGGGTGATGGCAATGTCATATCTGTTGACAAAATTCAAATGTTGAGAGTAAAACATTTCCCTTCAAAAAGTGAACTGAACTTTAAAACTTTAATGCGTTGAATAAATTTGGTAGGAATATAAAATAACTTCTACTCCGTAATTTTTATTTGTTATTTGGTTCCAATTTAATTCATAGTTGATTGGATTTAAATAAGAATTTTTAACAAACGTCTCTTGCCACTAACAAATCTCTATCCAATCCTACTAAAAATTTTGAAGAAAATCTTACGGGCTCATTGATGTTCAACCACATGGCTCGTCAACTAAAAATAAGATCTTGATATGTCCGTCATTGACCAAATAAAATAAAAACTAATTTTGTACTCAGTTTCTCCTCAACCAAACAAGTTTGTGAAAAGCAATTTCGGTTTAATTTATTTCTCATTTTCTTTTACTCTATTTTAGTTCCTTTGAACCAAACAATATCTAATGTTAAAGCATAAAACAAAGCAAGAGAGAAGTAAAAAAATGGCTCATTGATCCGTACCAGCAGGGATATGAAGAGGTGAAAATGGCGTCCTAAGACTCTAAACCGTTATTGGAGGCAGATTAAATGGCGTAAAAGAGATAGGGAGGGGCTGTTGCTGTAGGATTTCAAGACAGGAGAAAAAAGTGAGGCAACCATCTGTCCTTAATTTTCCTGTTAAGTGTGCCCGCTTGAGACTTAGCTATTGGCATTACTATTGCATCACTTCATGAGTTTCTAATTCAGTTCTCTTGTGGAGTCGTTAATATGTTTTGCATGCTATGGCAATCCATTCAACACTGGGCTCCAAGTCATACCTTGTTACTATTATACTTGCGAAATTGTTTAAGAATGCGAGTGAGAAGTTAATTATTTTATCTTATTTTTTTTAAGCTTTTCTGTTTACCACCTCTTTCCTGTTATATTAAAATGGCTCTTTATGTTAGTTGATATTTTGTGCTTTATTTGGTCTATTTCCCTGTCTTATAATACTTCTGTATACAGGGTGAATTTGATGATACAGAGGGTGTATGGATTGGTGCCCTGCTTTTAGCTATTTCATTTCAGGAGGAAAAGGTTATTCAGTCACCAACAATCAATAGAATAATACCTTCACTATCTTTCTTGTTGATGTCGGATGAAATTAATGAAAAATATTTTGCTGCTCAAGCAATTGCTAGTCTTGTTTCTACTAGCAGAAAAGCCATACATCTTGCTATTGCAAATGCAGGTTCTGTTGGGGGATTGCTCAGCTTAGTTGGTCATGTAGAATCAGAAATGCCGCACCTTGTTGCTTTGTCTGAAGAGTTTAATCTTGTGAGAAACCCTGACAACATTGCACTGCAGCATTTGTTTGAGATAGAAGATATTAGGACTGGTGGCATTGCTCGTAAGTCAATACCTCTGTTGGTGGACCTTCTTAGACCACTGCCTGATAGGCCAAGGGCAGCTCCAATTGCTATCAATCTTTTGACCCAATTAGCAGAAGCAAATGATGCAAACAAATTGTTTATAGCTGAAGCTGGGGCTCTGGAAGCATTGACCAAGTATTTGTCTTTAAGCCCACAGGACTCCACTGAAATTTTTATAGTTGATCTTCTTGGTATCTTATACAGCAATCCGGACATACTTCAACATGATGTTTCTCTTGGCTCGTTGAGTCAGCTTATAGCTGTTTTACGGTTAGGGTCTAGAAGGGCTAGATTTAGTGCTGCAAGAGCTTTGCATGTGCTTTTTGGATCAGAGGATGTCAGAGATACTGAAATGGTCCGGCAAGCTATTCAACCATTGGTAGACATGCTTAATGCAGGATCTGAGATGGATCAGGAGGCAGCCCTTGTTGCACTGATCAAACTCACTGCTGGAAACATTGCGAATGCTTCAGCTTTGACCGATGTTGAAGAATCTCCACTTGAAAGTCTCTATAAGATTTTAGCATCCAGTTCATCTTTGAAACTGAAGACAAATGCTGCACAACTTTGCTATGTTATATTTGGAAGCTCAACCGTTAGTGATATGTTAATTGCTTCACAATGTTTACAACCCTTGATGTCACTAATGAGTTCAAGCAATGATGAAGCAATGGAGTCTGGTGTGCGTGCTTTCGAAAGGCTGCTGGATGATGAACAACTAGCAGACATTGCAGCCGAAAGTAATGTTGTATCACTCTTGGTTCAATTTGTTTCAGGGTCAAACCATAAACTTTCTGAGATCACTATCAATGCTTTGATAAAGTTAGGAAAGGATCGGCCTCACTGCAAACTTGAAATGGTGAATGCTGGAATTGTTGATAATGCACTTAAAATCCTCCTTGATGCGCCAGGTTCTTTATGCTCTTTGATTTCTGAGCTGCTCCGGATTTTAACCAACAATAGTGGCATTGCTAAAAGTGCCGATGCTGCAAGAATGGTAGAGCCCCTCTTTTCAGTTTTGCATCGTACGGACATTACTTTATGGGGACAGCATAGCACCTTGCAATCTCTTGTGAATATATTGGAGAAACCACAGAGCCTAGCTATCCTGAAATCAACTCCGAGCCAAGTTATTGAGCCTTTGATATCATTCCTAGAGTCCCCATCCCAAGCCATTCAACAGCTTGGCACTGAGTTATTGTCTCATCTTTTGGAGCAGGAACATTTCCAGCAAGACATTACTACCAAAAATGCAGTTATTCCTCTTGTTCAGCTTGCTGGCATTGGAATATTGAGTCTGCAGCAAACAGCAATAAAATCACTTGAGAGTATCTCCTTGAGTTGGCCTAAGGCTGTTGCCGATGCAGGGGGCATGTTTGAGCTTTCCAAGGTAATTGTTCAGGATGATCCTCTGCCAACTCAGGCACTGTGGGAATCTGCAGCATTGGTGCTGTCAAATATTCTTAAATCAAATCCAGAATATCATTTCAAAGTCCCACCAGTAGTGCTTGTGAAATTGCTTCACTCCACAGTGGAGAGCACAGTAGCAATAGCTCTGGGTGCTCTTATTGTTCAGGAGAAGCGTGATCCTTCATCTAGTGCAATGATGGCTGAGGCAGGTGCTGTAGATGCTCTCTTAGAGCTGCTAAGATGTCATCAGTGTGAAGAAGCTTCTGCAAGATTAATTGAAGCCTTATTCAATAATCCAAGAGTGCGAGAAAAGAAAACTTCCAAATATGCAATAGCTCCTCTATCTCAATATCTGTTAGATCCACAAACCAGGTCTCAACCAGCAAAATTTTTAGCAACCCTTGCGCTTGGTGATCTTTTTCAGCATGATGGACTTGCAAGAACCAGTGATGCTGTATCTGCATGCCGTGCTCTAATAAGCCTGCTTGAAGACCAACCGACTGAGGAGATGAAAATGGTGGCATTATGTGCATTGCAAAACTTAGTTATGCATAGCAGGACAAATAGGCGTGCAGTTGCGGAGGCTGGTGGAATTTTGGCACTTCAGGAACTACTACTGTCACAAAATGCTGAAGTCTGTGCGCAGGCTGCCTTGCTGATTAAATATTTATTTTCAAATCACACACTTCAAGAATATGTGTCAAATGAGCTCATCAGGTCTTTAACAGGTGAATTATTTGTACAATAGTTTGTAGTTCACTTGTAGAGATGTCAGTTAAAGTAACTATGCGAGTAGAAAGGTGAAGTAGAAAAGTTGGCACATGAGCTGCGCAAAAGGAAAACAATAGTTGACACCTCGTGGCATTCTACATGACTTAATAAAGAATGAGGCTTCAGAAAGCTGACTGCTAATAATTGATCTTAAGTTTAATGATGACAAGGATAATGATATATGTTGTATTTTGATCTGTCTAGGGGTGATGATTAGATCTTACCAATTGATAGAAAATGAGAAAGACATTAAAAAAAATGACGAAATGAATAAATTTGAATAAATTCACTAATACAAGGCTCTAGCTCTTGCAAGGACATGGCAAATGAGGGAAAGGAGTATAAAAGACTGAAACCTTGACTTTCCACGTGATCCACTATTTATGGGTTAGTATTTGGGGTCTCGAGTGCTATAGGAATATCTACATAGTAGGCAAAACATAGGTGAAAAATACAAAAAAAAAAAAAATACTAGGGCTAGTTTCTTTGATGTAAATATGGACCGAGTGTCCAAGTTTCTGTCAAAGTTACAGAATCACTTGTTAGATTAGGATGCATTTACGACTATACAAGCCTGTTTGGCCTGGTCAGCTTATGAAGATCGGTTTGGGCGAGGATGAGGTCGTCCAGGAACACGAATTGATGCTTCTTTTGGATGGTAGTGTGCATCCGCTTCATTGCTTGACAGTTAGTAGCCCTCCAATGTGAAGCAATACTTGATGCATAGTTTTTTTTGAAAAGTTGACTTGATTACTTAATATCATATTATTTAGATTTATATATATTTTTCATGTGTTATTGCAGTTGATCATAGGCGTATTCTTGATTCTAAACAACCTTGAGGTTTTAACATTCCTACGAGAGGAGATATTGATAAGGGCAATTTCTTAGATGAGGGAGAGTGTCGAGAGTGAGGTAGTCAGCCTTCAGAGGTGAGCCCCTCTCCCTCTATGGAAGAGCAACGGGACAAATACTTAAGAGGAGCAGGAGGCTCGTAAAGGTATAGGGCTAGATGTGGAGCCCGATGAGGCTAGGGATCTGATTAACGGTCTAGTCTTAGGAAGCGAGCCCCTTCTACAATCATAGCGCTAAACACTCGCAGGGGCGAGAATAAATACAGAGAGGTTGAGAGATAGGTTCGCCCCTTCTTGGTTTGTCTTATTCATTAATCATATGAGGTCCATCCAACGATTTGCCTGTTACAGAGTTTGTTGAGGTGCTGCATCAGCTTTCTTTAGGACTAGGTCATATACTCTGAAACTTTTCACCTTAACATGGGCATCGTTGTAAGTTGATTGTATTCTTACTTATTTGAGGAGCTTTGAGCACATCTTTCATCCGCTCATTGTATCTTTGACATTCTCCAAATTCTCACTTGTTATACATATAGTGGTTGAGATCTTTTGGTTGTGTTTGATTGATAAGAGTGCCTTTATCTTGTGTGATAGAAAGAACGGTGTTTGTCTCATAGCCTTTGATGAAGTTTTTCTAAGAACCCACAATGCAGATGACAAGTCGCCGACCTATTGTCTCCAGACACCTTCAGTCTTACATAAAAAGAATCCATATATTTGCTGCTTCAAAAAGTGCATTCATTTTGGAATGATGTATGCCAAATATCTTTTTTATATAGGGCTACTATGAATCTTCTCTATAGGTTAAGTTTTTATTTTAAAATTAAGTCAAATTCCTAGTGTGCACCACTCTATCTCCTTGACACAATTTTCCATTTGGGCAGTACTTAGGCGTCGAGCTTTTGATTTTTCTTGTCTAATTCTAATGACAAGGAGTCTGGTTCTAGTGTATTGGGCACCGAGCTCTCTATCTAAATTGCTAGATTTCACACTTGCATCTGGATTAGGTGCCTAGGCACTGAGTGTTCTATTTTGGGCATCTTGTTTTGGCCTGGGCACTAACCTAGTGCCGAACCTTAAGTTCGCTCCTAATTGTTTCGGTTTCACTCTTAATTACCTACTTCAAGGGTTGATTTGTTACGACCCAGGTAGAATTGACTAAGAAATAAGGATGAGTTAATTTGGCTATAATGATAAGTGTGATGACTTCTTTTCCTATGATATGGTAATTTAGTTTAGCCTTGCAAATTGCCTTTCTTACATAATAGATGGGCCATTGCTTCTTCCCCTTTTTTTGAATTATTGAATTTACTATCTCTTCTCTAACTCCCGAGTATAATAGTAAATTTTTGCCTGGTTGCGGGCTTGTAGCATCGGCGGCAAGGTTAGTAGTGATTTCATATCTTGGAAGGCCTTTTTATTTTTGGCACTCTATAAGATTCTAAAGTATGGTGAACATCTTTAACTTGACTTTGATATAAACCTAGTCCAACTAATTGTCCATTAATTCAATTCCTTGGTGTTTATTAGAGCTAGCATCTTCATAATGGCTTCTGCCTTAGTTAATTTTACTTTTATTCCATTAGGAGCTAATGAAAATCTCAAACCATACCAAATTCGACTTATAGGTGCACTTTAGTGGGGCTTATGTTGAATTTCTTAAGGGTAATGAATGTTTCAATAAAATCATCAATATGCCGTTTTGGACCTCTACTTTAAATATTAAGTTGTCTAATTAAAACTCGTATGTTCCTCCCATTTTGTTATGTAAATATGAGATCCATGGCTCTCTAATAAGTCACTCTGACATTCTTTAGACTCAATGATATGATATTAAGGTAGTGCAATCAACACTTATGGTAAAAGCCCTTTTTTTTCAACATCTAGGAGATGCATCTGGTTTGATTATTGTTTGAGTAAGCATCCAAAAAGCTCATAATAGAATTGCTGACTGCATAATTGACTAGGGCTTCTATTTGTAATAATGTATAGCTATCCTCATTGGGTTAAACTCAAATTTATAAAATCGTCGAACATCCCTTTTCATTTATCTCAGGCACCAGTATCACAATATATTACACTTTTCTAATAAAATTTGCTTAGAGTAATTTCTACCTGCGTTGAGATTTCTAACATCCTAATTTAAAGGTTTCTAGATCGTGACGGTTGGTGAGGCTGGTAGATAGGTTGATAGACATGTGCCTCTAATTTGGGATATTTGGGGCATAAATTCTCTTCCGGGATCAGCTTCTGCCACTTTGCTAGATTATGTCGTTTGTGTGACCTGTTGGGGTTCTCATTTTGCTATTGTTTTCCTTTGCGTTAACATGTGCATTAGCCGGATCCAACAATTTGGCCGAGTTGCTCAACCTTCGCAGACTGAGTGTGTAGTGAGAAGCACTTTGTGGAGGCTTTGCGTTAAGGAGGCTTGAGCCACCATTGGTTCTAGGTCTTTAATCTCCAACACCTTCTTTTGGAACCTGGTTACTTATGGACTTGATAGTCTTCTAGTGCATCCTTAGAAATGCTAATGAGCCCTTATGTGGCTATTGAGTAATGCTAGTTTGAGTGATGAATATTCTTCCGAAATCTGCAAACATAATCATTCCCAAAGGTTGGCAGGAAAATCACCTAAGCACTAACTTTTAAATGTCAGAAAATTCGGCACTTTAGTGCGCTGTTTATTTCAGCGAGGGAGGTAGCTAACTCGAAATATGCTACATGGTTGGTTAGGTTAGTCGATCTTGGTACGATTTAAGATTGAGAATTTTGAATCTAAGAGGCTTGATTTCAACATTTTTTTTTTGTTAAAAAGCATTTGTCTATTGCATTCTTCTATGGACCCGTCCCTCAATTCACTTGAGCTCAGGGAATGACTCTCCTTCCTCGGTCTCTGGGTAATAACTCCCATATAGTAATTGCAAGGTTCTTCCCTTTGAACATCTCCTGGTCATTGAGTTTGTTGATTTTACTGGCAATGCCACCTATGGAGTCATCCTTAGAAGCTATTCGATGACACCCTGAATCATTCTCCCTCACTGTTCTGCCAATCTTTTTTCAATATAGTTTTCATTTATGTAATCTGCTAATTCATTACAAGGTTTTGATTATTCTTTCTTATTGAATCTTCTACTAGATGGTTCTCTTGGGATGGGTCTTTATTATGCTCTTCAATAGATTTCTGAATGTTCTTATGATTTTAGGCCATATGTCTAAGCTCACCGCACCTCAAAGGATGTTAGCTCTCGATTTGTTTGTGAATGATGCTCAAATCTTTTCGATTTGAAATGAGTTAGGCTAGTAAAAAAAAAATTGATAGAGTAAGTCCTCTAATACGAGGGCTCCAAATACCACAAAGATATAACAAATGATAGAAAGGAGTATAAAAGATCGAACCGTTCATTATCCTTGAGATCCATTAGTTTTTGTTCAGGATCCAGCGTCTTGAGCACTAAAGGAAAAACTAATAACCAACACGTGTGAAAGAACAAAAAAAACTGCATAATAACCAACACCTGTGAAAATAACAAAAAATTAGACGCTAGTTGTCTTGATGCAAACTAAGACTAGGTGTCAGATTTACTGAAGAAGCCATAGAATCTCTCATTAGATTAGGATGCATCTATGATTATGGTCAGTCTGCTTGCCCTAGTCGCTTTATGAAAATTGGTTTGGGTGAGGATGATGTTGGCTTAGAGCTTTAGTTGATGCTTCCTTTGGATCAGTGTGTGTATCCGCGTTGTTGCTGACGGGCAGAAGCCTAATTGCCTGCTAGGCAAGCCCATATTTTAGACCGAACTAGCAAGATGCCTCCATCAAACTCGGTGAGAGTCCATTATGAGTTCTGTTGGGTGATGTAGGGCTGAATCCAGTCTAAAGACTTTGTACCCTTTGTCACTGATACCGGGCAGATTTACCCTAAGGGGGTACAATATACAATTCGACCATTTCTAAAATGTGCTTTGATCTGAAGATATTTATACGACCATAAGTTGTCTGTCTCATAAAATTGAAACAAACTAGGTTGATAATTTTGCCAATATAATTGGGCTAATGCTGACTCTAACATATGGTTCTTAATTTGTAATGAATATTGAAGAATGCTCCATAAATTGGACTAGTTATTGGAAACAGTAGTATCATTTTTCTGTTCATTCTTTTTTTAAAAATTCAACCATCCACTAGTTCCAACAATTTACAGTCCTGACTTTCTATTTGCATTGCTCTTTATGCAGCTGCATTGGAGAACGAGTTGTGGTCCAATGCTACTACAAATGAAGAAGTTCTAAGAACTATATATGTGATATTCTCAAACTTCAAAAAGCTAAGAACATCTGAAGCAGCTCTGTGCATTCCCCAATTGGTAGGTGCATTGAAGACTGGAAGTGAGCCCGCTCAGGATTCAGTGCTCGACACACTTTGCTTGTTAAAAGATTCATGGTCTGAGATGAATGAAGATATTGCAAAAGCACAGGCTCTAATTGCTGCCGAAGCAATACCCATACTGCAATTGCTCATGAAGACTTGCCCTCCCAGCTTTCATGAAAGAGCGGACAGTTTACTCCACTGCTTGCCTGGATGCTTGACAGTGACTATTAAGCGAGGGAACAACTTGAAGCAGACGATGGGAAGTACGAATGCATTTTGTCGCTTAAAGATCGGAAATGGCCCTCCAAGGCAAACTAAGGTATGGCATAATTTGGAAAAGTTTTAATTCCTATCATTCTCATAACTGCTTTTATTTCCCTGTTTATTCCCTTATGTCAGGTGGTAAGCCATAATACATGCCCGGAATGGAAGGAAGGCTTTACTTGGGCTTTTGATGTCCCCCCAAAAGGACAAAAGCTTTACATTCTATGTAAAAGCAAAAATACTTTTGGAAAGGTACAAATAAAAGAAGAAAAAAGATTGTAATCCTTTTTTTCTATTTGTTGGGACTCATTTTACTTGTTTAATTACAGACTACTCTTGGAAGAGTAACCATCCAGATTGACAAAGTAGTAACAGAGGGACTGTATAGTGGGCTCTTCAGTCTAAGCCATGACAACAACAAAGATTTGTCAAGAACACTTGAAATTGATATTCTCTGGTCAAATAGGATATCTGGTGATGAAGTGTGATTCCTGAAAGTGCTACCGTTGGATTTTATTAACCGGACCGTAGCGTAATGGCAGAAATATCTTTCTGTAAATATTTGAAAGATTTCATGGCTTGCCTAAGGTGTAATAGCCTATGGAGCAAAGCTCAGCATTCTGCAGTGACTGGTGCCGCCACTGAACCATATGCTACTGAGGTTAGATCCAGATGTAGATAATGATTTCGTCAATTCTACTTGATGCTCTTTAGGTTTGTACAGATTAGTTTGTATTTGTCTCTGCTATGATTTTATGATGGTTAGGAATGCCATTAGAGATTTGTTGTTTATTGGTGCTGCTTTCCTTAAATGATACAAGGCGAGCACCATGGTCTCTCTGTATTCGTGCTTGCAGGGGTAGGTTGTGCGAGAGGTTGCTCTTCATGAGATAACCCAATTGACAGATATCGTGCAGATAACAATTCTGTGATTTGCAGTAATCTAACCCACCCCAGATTTTCTATCTGGATGATTGTTTTGACGATTTAAAGATACTTGTCTCTTGTTTAGCAGCTTTATTATTATCTTTATGTTTAAATATCATCTTTCAATGTGCAAACTTTTTTTTCAAATTTTTTTTCTTACATCTTATCACTCATATCTTTCATATCACATAAAAATTGCCAAAATTAAGTAGTGGTATAAATGCAAAATTAAAATTTAGTTGTCAGATATGTTAAGATAGAGGAATATGGTAAATCTTCCTTTACTTTTTATATCTCCCAGATTAATATAATAATGTAAAAAATGAGTTATTTTGAATGTAGAACTGTTTAGAAGGCAGTAGTGGAATTTGGGCGTGCCCAATGTTTGTCCATATTTTGCCCGTTTCTATTTTCTTTGGCTCGAAATAAGCTTGTGCCCGAAATATTTGCATTTGGCTCAAAATGAGCTTGAATCAGTTTAGAGTTCGGCTCATAAGCTCGGAAGTCGGCTCGAACTTAGTTTGAGTCGGGCTCGTAAGCTTGAAAGGGAGAGAAAATATTCTCCTAAAGGCTGGTTTCACAGTCACGAGTAACATTTGAGCTTCATTTATGCATTTAAACAGTAATGAAAAAATGCTATCCACATGTATGAGACCAGAACCCATGTGTGGGCGGGTTTTTTCTTTTCATAAAGTTTATGCTGGCAGTTACATGCATGCCACCATTTCTTATGTAATGACGTATCAAACTCTTAAATACTACATAGCATCTAATTCTTTTGTATTTACATATTTAACCTCTAAATTTTAATTTTTATATTTATAAAAATAAACTTTTTGATATTATGTAAAAAATACCACTATTTTAAATT
>NW_018245793.1:0-346 GCF_001263595.1 Phalaenopsis equestris
TATATAAAAACAAGTTTACAAAATAAAGAAAGAAAAAAAAAGTTATCTCACAATCTTTCCAAAACAAATCACTAAAAGTTCTTTTTCAAGTAATTTCCCTCTTTACAAGTACTCTCAGTTCTCTCCTAGAAATGTAATGAAGAAGAAATCTATCACCTTCCCTCTCCTCTTACAGTCCTTGAAAAAAATCTCCAAGCCCTTCTTCTCACTCTCAGGCCACACACACACACACACACACACACACAAACTCACACCCACACAACTCTTCTTCAAGCCCTAGACTTCACGTCCACACAACTCTTCTTCAAGCTCTGGGCTGCCTCCCTCCAAAAAGAATTCAAAATTC
>NW_018245794.1:0-376 GCF_001263595.1 Phalaenopsis equestris
CGCTCAAAATTGGTGGCCAAGCCTCCAAGCGCTCCCTTCAAAGAACCAATCCTCTCCGCCAAGCACTTGGTCCCCCTGTATGTTGCTCGATGGCCCCAAGGGATGGTGATCGTTGTTTGATCCGCTCTTGTTCAGTACCAATAGCTAGCAAAGGGTCGGACGACCGATTTTACCCCGAAATAACTGCCGACGGAATTCCCACAAGCTCACCATGCATATCGGACACTACAACAAGAACAAACTACACAATATTTTTTGACTGACTGACATCCTAGTGTTCCTCTGACTCGACCAATTCATCTGTATAAGAATAATGCCAAGAAACTATTAACTATCGGTGGCAGCCAAAGAAAGCTTTACATACCCAAATATTTAT
>NW_018245795.1:0-1140 GCF_001263595.1 Phalaenopsis equestris
TGGAAGAAATGATGAAGAAGATCATGAAATTTCACTCAAAACCGTTTGTCGCTGAATCAAGCATCGTCGGGTACGGATGCGAGCGACAACACTTGGAAGAAATAACTCTGCATTCAGAAGGTTGGAACCAACATAAGCAGACATGATTGACCAGATTTAAGTGACATCATATGGAGTGAATTGCATGATATCTAGTGGTTTGGAACGAGCGACAACAAACCGTATGAGACAAAGTGTGCTTCGGAGTTGGAGAAGATCTATTTGAAGGATTTTGGTCTGGAACAGATTACCACAGTTGGTGGGACACCGGCAGAGGGTTGCATCCAACTGTGTTAGTGCCTTTTGATGCGACAACTTTCCGAGTGAATACAAGAGTAATTTTGAGAACAAGAGAGGTGGAGAAGAGAAGGAGAGTTTGTAAGGGATTGATTTTGACACCGAAGAGTATTCAAGGGGGGACAAGACGGGGGTGCTTTGTGGTGATCCTAGTTATGCAAGATCAAGGTGTCGGTGGATCCATCAAAAGTGACAACTATATTGGAGTGACCACAAACTAAGAACTTTAAGGGGTTGGGAGGATTTCTAGGACTTCCAGTATCTTACCAGAAGTTCGTGAAGGGTTATAATTCGATTGTGCGGCTATTGGCGGAGAAACTGAAGTAGGATAACTTTAAGTGTGAGAAGGTGGCGACCTAGACTTTTGAGAAGTTAAAGGTCTTAACAAGTGTACCAGTGCGGGCGTTATCGGATTTCAACCAACCCTTCATTGTAAAGACAAATGCTTCAGGCTATTGATTAGGCACATTCCTCATGCAGTGTTAATGATCCATCACTTATTTCAATCAAATGTTGACGGCCAGAGCCAAACTCAAGTCAGTTTACGAATGGGAGTCATACGACTTGATCCAACATCACTTTCCTTTTTTCCCATCTTGAGGACAAGTTAATATTGTGGGGTATAAATAGGGTTAATATGTTTAGTGTTTGGAAGAGATCGCTTAACTCTCGAATTGCAGGTGTTAAGGTTAGGTTTTGGGAGAAAATGCCTACCTCTCAAATTGTAGGTTCTCTTCTTTATGTTTTTGGGTTGTGTTGTTTTTTTTTTATGAAATAAAATATTTGTTTGCATTAATTTCTCTG
>NW_018245796.1:0-1282 GCF_001263595.1 Phalaenopsis equestris
GTATTGCACATTTTTAGGAGGAAATCTCATAACTCTAAGAAGCACGAAACAGTCAGCATTTTCAAGATCAAGGGTCAAAGCCAAGTTTAGAGCCATAGTGCAAGAAATCTGTGAGCTGCTATGGGTTAAAATTATATTAGAAAATTTAAAAATCAAGTGGAAAGAGCTTGCCAAAATATATTGACATGATACTCTACAAGTTCAAAGATAGACAGATGCAGACCATGCTTGATCACCAGTAGATAGAGGTCTACTTCAAGCTATTGCATATTTTTAAAAGGAAATTTCATAACTTGAAGAAGCATGAAACATCCAGTGCTTTCAATATCAAGTGTTGAAGTTGAGTTTAAAGCCATTTTGCAAGGGATTTGTGAGCTTCTATGAGTAAAAATTTAATTGAAAATATTTAAAAATCAAGAGAAAAGAGCCTATGAAAATATATTGTGATGATAAATTAGACATCAATATTGCACATAATTATGTACAAGATGATCAAACTAAACATGTTGAGGTTGATAGACACTTTAAATTGAAAAGTGATTTGATTATTATTTCATATGTGCCCACAAAAAATCAACTGGCCGACATATTGACCAAAAACCTCTGCAACCCAACATTTAAAAATATCATAAGCAAACTAGAATGGTAGATCTCTATCATTCAGTTTGAGAGGGAGTATTAAAATTCTGCTCCAAACATAGTAGAGAAATGAAGGCCAACGGATTGAGGTTTTGTATCATTGGATCTGTTTCTCTACAACCCTCACATTGTAATCAGTGTACTTCCCTATAAGATCGCAAGCACCTAATTAATTTTCCATCCTTTTTTAATTTACTCCTATTTTGTAATGTCTCTGGGAGTTGTCTATATACCTCCCTTGCGCAAAAAAATGAATGAGACTCTTGAGAAGTTTTTCCATTATTTTTCTTTTACAGTATGTAAATCTTCCAAGATTTAATTTATTTCTAGAGTTGTTACTTGTGTTCAAACTGAAGGAGGATTGACAAAATATTTTCCTATTTCTGTTGGTTTACATCAGGGATCGACTTTAAGCCCATATCTTTTTGCTTTAGTTATGGATGGTCTTACTGGACATCTACAAGAGGATGTACCTTGGTGTATGCTTTTTGCTGATGATATTCTTCTCGTGGATAAAACGAGAGAAAAAGCCAGGAAAAACTTGAATTATGGAGGTCTACATTGGAGTCTAAAGGCCTTCGTTTAAGTAAAACTAAAACTGAATACATGGAATGTAATTTTAGTAGTAATAACTCTAGTGACA
>NW_018245796.1:1972-3212 GCF_001263595.1 Phalaenopsis equestris
ATTAAAAATGATCTTAATTTACTAGAACTAAATGAAAATATGACACTAAATAGGACGCAATGGAGAAAAAGGATTCATGTAGCCGACCCCACGTAGTGGGATTAAGGCTTTGTTGTTGTTGTTGTTGTTGTTGTAGTATGTAAATCTTCCAAGATTTAATTACATTCAAGAATGCGAGATGAAGGGTAGGAAATTGCCAAAGAGCCAAACTCAAACACAAGGCACGCCTAGAGTTCATCTAGGAGATCAAACCAAAAGATCATAGTTTAAGCTCAAAAATAAAGAGACAAAAGATTAAACTAATATAATTTTATATCTAGTCTAGCTATTAATGCTTACATGTCATTGTAATTAACTCAACAAATTTCAATTTTTCATGGTAGTAAGTTAGCTCTTATGTTTCTTGTTTTCACATTTTATAAACTGTGTAGCATTGTGTATAGATTCTAAGACTATCTCATGATGTCTTGTCTGTGAAAGTAAATATTTTGAGTACAATTTTTCGTTCTCTATTTTCTCTCTCTACCTTTCTTCCTCTTAAGTCTCCCATGATCAATTCTGGATAAAAACTCGAGCGGGTCTCTAGCCGGATTCCAAGTTTTGCTACCTTTATTGAATGAAATTATTTTATATCCTACTGTTGACATTGGTTACTGCAGCTGCCCTTACCATGAATCCATAGGTAATGAATATGTTCTTTAGAACCAGAAAATTGGGAGTGAGAGAGGGGGTGCGGGGGAGGGTGGGGGGTGGGATGTCCAAACTGGCTGAAACAAAAAGTTTTGAGGAGAAGTGTTAATTTAAGACCCTAAATCCTTGGAGAAAACAAAGCCAATTTAACTGGAGAAACCTGATTTCAGCAAGGTTTCAATCAAAAATTGCTCAAACGTATTCTTCACCCATACCTTATTCTTGCAATTGGTATAAGATAACCAAAAATCAAAAACTAGACATGCCATTAACAAGGTTTGAGATCGAAAAGTAATCTAGGAAAATGACTTCAATGTTTAGAGAGAAGATGAAGGTGACATCAAGGATAATGATCTTGACATTATGCTCTTATCTTTTTGACCAAAAGATATGCATATTTTGCATATAAAATGTTATATCGTAAAATCATTCTTTTTACGGTAGAAATGAAATCAGCCCCAAATTTCCAACATCAAGTCGGTTACATGAATCCATTTTCTCTATTGTGTCTTATTGAGTGTTATTTTTTCAGTTAATTCTAATAGATTAA
>NW_018245797.1:0-679 GCF_001263595.1 Phalaenopsis equestris
GGTTTTACCATTTAATATGAGTGAGAATTTGAAAAATGAATGAAGGATGTTGGTTGATTTGTAAATATTAAATTCGTGATGGTATGTATGTAGTTGCTCCGGTCCTACAAATTTATAATTTAAATAGTATTTCAATGAGAAGGGATAAGTATAGTGATATCAATGATGTTCTCATTCTAGTTCAAATGAGTATAATTAAGCACCAAAAATAATATAATTAAGAAATTTCTTGGGATCATTTAGGCCAATTACTTTTGAATTTTGTGTGCTTATAATCCTAATAAGTGTATTGGCCAGATAATTTTACATAGTTTGTAGGATCATTCAATTCCACCCTTTAATTGTGAGAATATTGAGTTGAATGCCCCCATATCGTCTGATCAACTCATGACATCCAACATCGATTATCATCCAATGCTTACAAATGGTTGATATTTAAAATGCATCAATCACCAAAATCCAACATCCCTTTTAATGGCATTATAAGCTCACCTTTTATTAGGTGGATGGCCAAGTCAACTATCTATGGTTGTTGGCTCCTTGGCTTTTCATTGATTGTTATCTATTGCTTGCTTATTATGAATTAATATTTGATTTTTGTCATCCACTTATGTTAAATGTATATCTTGCCAATTGTTTGATCAAGAATACTATTAGGAAATGAACAAGTCAACCATCT
>NW_018245798.1:0-571 GCF_001263595.1 Phalaenopsis equestris
ATAATAATTTAACATATAAATAAAAACTTTTTTTTTTATAGAATTTCTTAAAATTCTCTTAGTAATGAGTTTTGTTTGAACTTTTTGGTAGAATCTTGATTTGTTCATGAATCGCACTCAAGAAATAGTGTGTGGGAAGTAAAGTAAGAGAGGGACACAGAGACGAGTGAATGTTAATGAATAATAATCGATCGTATCAATCATGTCATTTTCATAAAATATTTCACCGATGTATAGAGTTAGTGCAACATCATGATATTACATTTTTTGTCTCTAGTTTAAAGGGGTTTGTACTAAGGTATTTCTGGTATTTTTAGATGAGTAAGCTTGCAGTTCGACTGTATTCTGGCTCGGTCATATAGGCTTTAGTAGCTTCGAGTGGGCAAGATTAGCTCAATCAATTGAGGTCTAATCGGTCCGTTGAACTTAGTCGATATGGATCGGCTCGGTCATTTGACCTTGGTCTGTATGGAGTGATTTGGTCGATATGGCACATCTGTCGATCCTTGGCCCCTAACGAGAAACCTCCGAGCATCTCTAGGATAGTTGGAGATGTCATGGAATCATATCT
>NW_018245799.1:0-445 GCF_001263595.1 Phalaenopsis equestris
TTGAAAGTCTTGAAGGAAAGCGCCTACAAGCACACAACATCTGGAGCTATACCAAGAAAAGATGATAGGAGCTCATGACAAACTGGTCCGCCCAAGGACATTTAAAATTGGTGACCTGGTCCTTGTTCTCAAAAGATCTATTCTTGGACAACGCAAGATAGGTGGAAAGTTTGAACTGACTTGGCAGGGACCATTTGTGATTGAGAAGGTCTACGCCGGAGGAGATTACGAACTCATCAATTCTCAAGGAGAAAGGCCTATGCTTCCAATAAATGGACGATATCTAAAGGCCTACTACGCGGCATGACGACGCTTGCCGCTGTTAGTTTGTCACGTACATATGAAAATTTTTGTGAACTTCATATAGTTTTGGGGTTATTTATATGGCCTAAAAAGTCTATGACCACATAAAAATTTTTTTTTTTTAATCAATATCAAAATTTAA
>NW_018245800.1:0-273 GCF_001263595.1 Phalaenopsis equestris
AAAATATGAACTAGAAATTGAATTTTTAAGTTTAAGAAGATAATTCCAGCCCAAAAACCGCCAATTAAACCCAAGTAACCGCCAATTCGCTGGACTCACCGTTGGCGGGGTCGATGGCGCCGTCGGAGAGCCTCTGTATTAATTTTGTCTGGACTCTCAGGAAAAATCTGCCATCTGCGGCGTCAAGGGCACCGTCGGCGCCCAAGGCAAAATTTTCACAGCTTCGCTCTGGTCCGACTGCGTTCCATTTTTTCTCTATGGATCCCATTTTTA
>NW_018245801.1:0-1059 GCF_001263595.1 Phalaenopsis equestris
ACAAATTAAAATCATTCACAAAGGTGATATTAGAATATATCAAACCTTTTTAGTTCATGATAGGTGTTGATCCAGAGATAGGTAAAAAAAGAGAAGAGGAAGAAGGTAACAAAAAAAGAGAGAGAATTCCTTGATTAAAAGAAAAGGTGCAGGGGCAAAAGCCCCAAAAACCAAAAAGAAAAAGCAGAAGAAACTAAAACCAGATATATTTTCCAAGAAAAAGGGAAATAAAATGTAAAATAAACACAAAAAGGAGGAAGAACCTCAGTCGCCCCAGGAAACCCTATAAAAATAAAACCTAAAAAATTACACTATGAAAACCACACAGAAACAAAATATTCACTTAAAATTCCAAAGCCCTCGAAATAACACTACGAAAATCATATAGAAACAAAAGATTCACATAAATTTTTAAAGAAAATTGAAAAGAAAAGAATACGATCACAAAATCACAAAGAAACACAAGCATGAAGGATCCTTAGGAGGAGGTTTCAAGCACACGAAGGATCCTTAGGAGGAGGTTTCAAAAAATGCTCTAAAAATCACACCGAGAAAACTAACGTAAACAAATCCTATAACATACATTCCCAAGAGAAAGGGAAAAGTTGACAAAACAATCACAATATCACAAACGAATGCCGTCAAATGAAGAAACCCCAACATGTTTCAAAAATCACCAATATATTGTAGTTTTTTGTATATTTAAAAAATATTTGATGTTTTTGATGTACAAAATATTTTAAAATAATTTATTAATATGTGCACCAACATACGTATAACAAAAACTTACTAATAGGGTTAAATTGTAAGATTGTAATCTTGCCCTCTATATGAATATATATTCTCGAAAAAAAAAATTAGAGCGTCAAAACTTTGACGTTATTTAAAAAGAATTTATATCTAAAGATTTGAATATTTCATAATTATATACCATAACATTTGAACCCACTTAATAGCCAAAACTTTTATTTCATTTACATAAATTGTCCCCCAAGCATTAATATTATTAAAGCATAAACTTTTGAATATTATTTTTTAGTAAGTTTTATATGAATAATT
>NW_018245802.1:0-13198 GCF_001263595.1 Phalaenopsis equestris
AAAAGTGAGGTCAACAATAAGGTTTCAAATCAACGCAACTTCATCCAACATTGAAGTTTAATAATTCACACATCTTCCTTTCAATACTTAATCACTTAACAAATTAAGAAAGAAGATAAAGAAAACTACTCAGAATTCATGGAGAAAACACAACCACACTTGAGTTTAAAAGTACAAATCATGCACACAAAGAAGAAATCTAAATTAAAACCAAATGTATTTACAAAGGTAAACACTTATCTCAAATCCTCTCCACCAAATGTCTTGAACTTCCTTTAAATTATCTTCATTCACTCACAATACAAACAAAAACTCAAAATAAAAGAAAGTTAGCTAGCGGCGGTAGTGTAAATTACTTGGACGGATAATGGATCTTGGTTGAGATTGGCTGTCCCTTTCTTTATTCGATGATCCAAGTATTTTTTATAAAAATCCAAAAGGTGCATTGGTGTCTCTTCAAAATGTGTCTACATTCAATGAATCTCCTAGAAGTTGCCTCCTTTCAAAAGTCAATTGAATGTTTTCGTGTCCATGGCCCATGGACTATTTCACACTTTCTTACAAAGGGTTGCATCAAACACCTCTTCAAAAATTTTTCCAAATTCAATTAATCATTGCATAACTATTTCGAATGCTTAAGCGTTAGGTACTTGGCGCTTAGGCGCAGCTTTCTCGATATAAATGTCACGTAAGCGCCAATCCTAGATGCTTAGGCGCCTCAGTTCATTTTTTCACCTTCTTTATTTTTGCTCCAAATTTGATCCTTTTTCACTCCTTTTACCATTTTTCATCCATTTGATTTTACCTGAAAGAAAAACACACAAATACCTTTCATTAAAGCGTAATATCTCAAAAATAAGCATAAAAATGTGTATAAAAATTCTATATATTTAAGGTGTATCAAAGAACATAATGTTGAGAAATCACTTAAAAATGCATACTTTAAATGTTCAAGAAGTAGATTCAACTCAAGTTTAAGAGGTTTTTCAATTGATGGACAAAAAGATTTATTTTTTTTTATTATTTCCAATACTTCAAAACTTTCTCGAACAAAATTTGAATCTTCCTTATAAAAATCTTCACATTGATCTATTTCATTTTCTTGCACATGTTACAACTCTTTCTTTTCCAATATCTCTTCATAAGTTGTTTTTCACTTAGATATCTTATCACATCCATTCTATAGCATTCATCATCTTTACCTTTTTCAGGGTATTTCATTGATTTATAAATATTAAATGTTAAATATTAAATGTATTATAAATATTAAATGTAAATGTCTGATCATTGACATGCATAGTTAATTCTGCTTGCTACACATCTATCGTTGCTCTTCCTGTAGCTAGAAATTGTCTCCCTAAAATGATAGGTATCTTTGTATCTTCCTGTATATCTGGCACAATGAAATCATTAGGAAAGTAAATTGATCCACTTTCACTAAGACATCTTCTATAACTCTTTTAGGATAAGTTATTGAAAGATATCCTAACTGCAGAGTTACAGTGGTAGGGGATATTTTTCCTAATCCCAATAGTAAATATTAGTAATGACATAAGGTTCATGCTTGCACCTAAATCACATACAGCTTTCCCATAAAATTTGTCTGCTATTGCACATGGAATTGTGAAGCGACCAGGATCTTTAAGATTTTTAGAAAGCTTTTTCTAAATTATAGCATTGCACTCCTCACTAAGTGCAACTATCTTGTTCTCTTCGAACGTCTTTTTTCTATTAAGAATATCCTTTATAAACTTCACATAACTTTACATTTGTTCTAAGCTTCAACAAATGGAATCTTAATTGTAAGCTTCTTAAAAATTTCCATTAATTTTAAAAAATAATTATCCAACTTTTGTTTATAGAGCCTCTGAGGAAATGGAGGTGGTGGATATTCCAAGTCAACTTTTATTGGAGAAATAGGTCTATCTAAACCTTTTGGAGTGTCCTCTTCAGGATCTTCAATTTCTTTTCTCTCCATTTCAGTTTCTTTTTTACTCTACCTTCCAATTCTCTTTCGCTTCTAAGTTGAACAGTTTTTACTTGCTTTTTACTTGCTCTTTATAGATTTACCTTTATTCTGGTCTTTTAGATTTACTTCAGCATTACTAAGAAGTGTTCCTTGGGATCGATTACATAATAATTAATTTGCCATTTTTCCCAATATTCTCAATATTTCTAATTGTACCTCCTTAACTTTGTAATTGATTTCCCATTTGTAACACCACTTCTTCAATAGACAACTTCTTCTCCTTAAATTATCAATTACTGTTAAAATCTAGAGGATAAGTCGGTCTATAATTACTATTCCCTTAGTTGTTTCAGTTTCCTAATTGGATTACTTGTTTGTTCCCCTATTGCTGATTATTACCACCCATAGTATTATTCCATTTAAAGTTGGGATGGTTCTTTCAATGTGAGTTATAATAGTTTTAATATGGGTTATTCTGCTTGTTGTTTATGACATTAAAAGTTTTTTGTGATGCTTGAGAATATTCCATTTGGCTTAATGAATTCTCTTTAATCATTACAGTTGGTTAAGAAAAATTCATTCCTTGAAATTGTAGCAACTTTATTTGCTAACATGGCAAAAGCATCAGTTTCATGAATATTAGTTGCTTCCTTAATATTTACCCTTTCATAAGGCCATTGAAAATTATTTGTAGCGATCTCTTTAATTAAAGTATAAGCATCATGAAATGGTTTTCACATCAATGAACCACCAACAGCGACATCGATAATAGATCTAAGAGATCCAACTAATCCATTATAAAAGGTTTGAATTATTTACTAATTGTCGGCACAATTTTTTTTGGGGGGGGGGGCGTGGCGACTGGCACGAAGCTATCGGTCGTCGGAATTGCAATCTCATCGCTCTCTTTGGAGGAAAATTTTAATTTAACTTTATATTTAATTTTAAAAAATATGAAATCAAAATAATCTCATATCTTCCATAGTTTAAATGAGAGAGTGATACACATTAAGCTTTGTATCTATCTCGGAAGATAAATACATGGCTTGATGGTGAGGCTCAATCAAATAAACTAAGAAATGTATGAAATATGTTTGGTTCGTGAAACAATTTTAGTATAAGCCAATGAGTTCTCCTATTTAATATGAAAAATTAAATAACATTTATATTAAGCTGAGTTTGGAAAAGCTTCCTATAAGGGAAAGCCCCTATAGTTAATTACATTTTAGAGCCGAAGTTCACCTAAGAAAACCCTTGAAAGAATCAGGGGATATTATCTTCAAGAACTTCAAAGGATGAAAATTTTCAAGGAGATCGAACAAAGAGTTGTGAAATGGGAATGACTCAAATTTGGGAATATTTACTTTTGGAATCCAAAGGAAGAGAAACTAGGGGATGCCACAGATCCTAAAGACAACCTCAATGATTTCCTAATCTACCCTTTGGTTTAGTTTCAATTTAGAGGAGAAATATTTATGTGTTTCTTTCTGCCAATTTTATTAATTAGGGCTTACATCCATGTGAAACAATCACACAAGTGGCCTGAAAGATGTGAGGATTTAGGTTATGATAAACGACAACCTCAAAATCCTAAAAAAAAGTTAGGGCTTATATTGTATAGCAGAGCCATACAAAGGCCTAAAGAAAAGGTAGAGGATTTATGTCGCACTAAGCGGACAACCTCGAAGTCCTATGACTCAGTTTTTTAATTCTAAGGAATGGTTTAGCTAGTGTAGACATGTTTTGCTCTTAAGATGGCAGTGCTGCCCCTAATGCTAGCTCCAAGCTCCTTATCATAGCGAGTTTAAGTTTAGAAGTGTTGAATTGTAATGATTGAGAGAAGTATTAGGTTCAGAGGACAAGTTTTTTACTGTGTCAAGTTATGATATCAAATCAAATGTTTCTAAGTTCAGAGGACAAGTTTTTTACTGTGTCAAGTTATAATATCAAATCAAATGTTTCCTAAGATTATGATTATTTAAATATTATAGGGAATGTTAAATTTAATTAGAGTGACACCGGTTAGGATCCCTCGGTTCCCTCATTTTGGTATCACTATTTTCTTTTAAATTTACTTAGGTTAAGCAAATTGTGAAACCCATTTAAACCAGGCAGTTTGTTAGCAACCGTGGGTTATCTCCTCCGAGGGACTCCCGTAAATTCAAAAGGAAATTTTAAGTTTAGTGAAATTTCAAAAGATTTATGGTTACCTTTGAAATAGTTTGCTTTAGATTTTAAAAATGTTCATTAATTTTTTGAAAAGTTCTTTTGATTTTTTAAGTGAATTAAGGTACTCACCCAAGCAGTTTATAATATTTGTAGAAATTAAAATGTTATAAATTAAATAACAATATAAAAGTGTACCTGTCATCTTCTCGGCATTTCAACTAAAAGATTAGCTTTTGCAACATGTATATAATTTCACAGAGATTTAAATAAATTGCAAGAGTAGATGAAGGTGTAATTTTTGAACCTTCAAACCATGACTTAGTGAGTCCCAAAAGATCTTAATGGATGATTTTAGAAAAAAATATAGCAAGTTCAACTTGTCCTTAAAAAAATTCAGGAGATTATAAAGTGTTTGGGAATGACCCTGAATTGCTTTAAAGGACCCTTAAAATATTTGAGTTCATTTTGAACTTATCATATTGCTCTACTAATCATCCTAGGTCAAATTAAAATTACCCCATTACTCGGTAAACTTTGACATTTTGATTGTCCTAAGGACAGGATACTCAATTAATCAGTTGATACTTCACTTAAAAGTTATGTAGGTTGATGCCTCTGAGGTGAGTTTCAATCATTAAAGATCTGATACCCACCACTAAGTTTGGGTTTGATAGTGTTAATCATCAACAACATTATCTTCTAATTCCCATCAAACAAGTTTTAAAATCATGCCTAGATCACTACCATGCCCCTTAATGAATCTAATGGGAGAAAGATTAGCGAAGGCTTAGAATTTTTAATTTAAGTGATATGGACTTTTATTAAAAGAAGTTAGATCATTATTAATTGTAGAATTGATCATAAGTAAAACATCGTCTCCTTAGTTTAATCCCGTCACTTGAGAATCATTTGATTTTGATCAACTTCAAAGCTCTAATAATTTAACAAGTTGTAATTTTATTCTTATCATGGGAAGGTGGCAAATTGGTTTCTACCATTTCACTCATTATGTTTCAATCATCCAAACATATTCATTAAGATCAAAATTGCCCATTTTTCCTTTGGTTAATCCTAAATTTTGATTAAGGAACCAAAGTCCTAAAATGACCACTTTACCCTTGAGGCTCTTCACCTTATAACTCATGAATCAACATTCAAATGACTTGAGAGACTTTAGAATACCCAATCCATAGAGTAAATAAAACATCAGAGGAGAAAAAATGTGGTTTTTTAAATTTACATTTAATTTAAATATTTTTTTAAACTTAGAAAATAAGATTTTCAAAATTAATTTATTCAAGCAATCAAAATAAAGTTTTTACTTTATGGGAAGAATATTAGAGGTTTCCTTAGGTCAGAGAAAACACTTAGGCAAAATGCTATGATTTTTTTTGAATAAAATTTTAATCATTATTTTATAATTATTTAATGATTTTTATGATTTAATTTTAATGGAACATATGTTTTATTTACAAATACTTTTTTTATATTTTTATTAAACCCCTATGAGTTTAAAGAACTCAGAGAAACAAATTTTATATTTTTTATGATTTTTAATTTATTTATTACAATTATTTTGATGAGAAAAATTAAGGAAAATTCATTTTAAGGCTTTTTTTAAAAAAAATATATTTAACTTAGAAAAATTATGAAAAATATTTTAATGAGTCCTAAGTGATTAGGAAATCATTAGGAATATTTTTAAATATTTTGGTATTTTAGAAATTTTTTAACTATTTTTAATCATTTTTAATTCAAAATAATACTAAAAAAACAAATATTTTATCAAAATTTACTTATATTTTTCTTAAGTGGTCCTGATCACAAGGAACTAAAAAAACCACTCTTCACAATTTTTCTAAGTGTATATAATTTAATATAATTACTTTTGTATAAAAATACAATGATTCTTAGAAAATCAACTTTAGTGCTTAAACTTAATCTTTCAAATTTTAGCAGCGGGTTAATATAATTTTTATGCACAATTTGGAATTGATTTTGTTGATTTTCGATTTATATGTAATTTAAATAAATTAATATAAGATATATATATATCCAATGAAATGTAAAAATTTACACAATTATTCAGAACATCATGATATTTTTCTTAAGTTTCTATACCACAGGAAACTTACTTAAATTTATCCCATAATTTTTGCAAGTGATATTTCAATTTATACAATTAAATTAATCTAAAATAGCCATCTTAGCTTGAAAAATAGAGTTAGGAGCACAAAGATACTCTCTGTTCTTGGAAAAATCAGAGAACATTGCCCCTGTCATAAGGAATGATTCCTAAAAATCTCAAGCCGTGGTGATCAATGTGATCCAAAAAGTATAGATGTGTAAAATTAATAAATTTGGCTCCACTTTGCAGCAATGCCAAAAACTTGATTCGTTATTTATGAACAAGCAATTGAAGCAATTTATGTTGGGTTTCTATGCAAGTATACATATCGTTATCAAGTAATACAGGACTTTCTGTTTTAGCCCCAAATATCAATCCTACGAGGAAGGTGTAAATTTGTAATGGAAATTTAAATCAGGAAATTCACAACAATAAAGAAAATCTTCTAAACTAATTTTAAATGTTTAGGGTGCTATCAGAACTAAATTACGAACTACTAGCAAAACTGTAAAGCAAAACTAAGCAATAACTACCAAACTATATTTTTGTGATGAAGTTATCAAATATAAGAAAGCATCTTTCCCACTACAATGAGTTTTTAGCTAAATAAGTGAGATAAATGGTTTTAATATGTTTTTTTTCAAATAGGAGCAATTTTAATTCTCTACCCTCAGTCAACTGTTATGGAGAATCGTTGGCTAATCTTAGGTTTAGTCTCTAAATCAGTAGTTAGGCTGGGAGGATACTGGCTCTCACTTCAGAGATCCCACTTCCCTTTCTCTGAAGCTAACTCTCGCTTTAGTTCTTAAACACTAAGACCAAATTGGGGATTTTAGTCTATCATCCTAGAATCTCCAACTCTTTGCCCAGTAATATTTATATATATCCACTTTGCTATGAAACTCATACTCCATTTCCCAGATAGTATGTTTCACAACAGATGTTAACATTTCAATTGGCCAAATCAAAAAGTAAATTAAGAACAGAGTGAAAAAATCATCACAATTTATTTTATATTTTAAAATTGGCACATTTAAATTATCTCTTCATTTCAACATATCTCAGAGTAAAGAGAAAGACAAAGAAAACTTCTCAGACCTCCTCAGAAAGATACGAAAAAATATGAATTTCATAAATGAAAGAAAGTTTATACAATAATAATAAACAAACACCACTTATCTTTAACTCTTCCTCAAATAAAATCCCTTGTAGCTCCTCTTGGACTCTTTCTCTCTTTACAAGTCTCTTAATTCTCTCTTTGAAGACGTAGGGAAGAAGAAATCTCTCACTTCTTTCCCTCTCCAACAACTCTTAGGATAAATCAGACTTAGACTCACCACACTACACAATACACATAATGGAACTCTAAAGAAAAATCAATGACACACTAACGGGCTCCTTTTTATGATCAATTTTTGCTCTAAATAGAGCATAATTTCAATTTTCCAAGAGGTGTATCAAATAAATCTTAAAAAAGCATCCAAATTTGTCAAATATTTCTAGAATTTTTCCCTGCACCGAGTTCAGCGTTATCGGTGCCAACGATGGCACTGTCAGTTCCAATGGCCCGAAATTAATTTGTGCTCTATGTCAAATGATGACGTTGGCTCCCAGTCTGGCACCGTTGGTGACCCCGCTATCTTGGACTCCTTCCTTCATGCTGGCCCCGTCGGCGTCCATGTTGGCGCCGTCAATGCTGAGTATTTCTCTCCAAAATGCTATTTTTGACTCCATAATCCATCCTTTTTGCTTCCTTTTTGGTCCAAGTGCTAAAAATCATCAACCTACAATAAAACATGAAAAATACCTTCCTTTAAAGTGTAATATCACCAAAAATGAATATAAAATATAGGCCTAAAATACATATATTTTCAGTGCATCACGATGCTTGATCATAATGAATTGAATTACCACAGAGGGTATTTAATTCATAAAAAATCATAGATTTATCAAATAATTTTTATTTTTGGTTCGCATTATTCTCCTCAGTTCATTGAGCAAGTGGGTATTTTTAATTTATTTTTATGATTTTTCTTTGAAAAGATATGAATTTTGAAGTTTTTTTCTTTTAAATAAATCAAAAAATCCTAATTTTTCTATTTATCCACCACGACGCCACCTCATTCTACGATGCATCAAGCTTTACATGTGGCATTCCACCATTCGATGCTGGTAGCAACCTCAGCGTCAAGCATGTCGCGGTTCGTGTAGCATCTCCTTGTTTGGCTCCATCATGACCGTCCATAGAATAAACATGTGATCGGACGGCTCTCCATCATCATCCCTAAGTATCTGAACCCGATAATCGTTCACACTAAAGCCTTAAGATCTTTATCTCTACTCAAGATGCATCTATCCATACGGTTAATCAAGCATGTCATCAAGCCCCATTACATGTGAAGAATCAAAATAAGCTCGATTTAGGGTTACGGCTCAATACCTTTGTCTGAGAGGGGAGACCTCTATCAGATTGTTATGGTAGCTTCAATTGGGTCCAACAAACTGTCAGATGAAGTCCTAGGACCTAGTGAATTTTCTACCTATGAGTTCGATCAAGTTCAATTTCAGGTGTTGATCAAAGTCTATGTTAGAGGCTCTTTGTGATGGGGCTTTTGTGGGGAATCAACTCCTCTCACTCTGGTGATGGTTTGGGCACAGTTAATCGCAATTTGGTTGACTGTAGAGGTGTGGGAAAATTTGTCCTAGTTTTGGGGCAAATTTTAGTGAAGAAATTGGCTCATTTGGGTGGTTGTGAGTGGCTCAGAGCAAAGGGATTGAACTTAAGAAGGTTTGGAGAAGCTCTTGTGAGATTTTGGATTGAACTTAAGAAGGTTTGGAGAAGCTCTGGTGAGATTTTGGCAAAGTTTTCCCATAGATTCAAGCTCTCTCCTATTTGGCCATGGAGAGGTTAATTTAAAGCCATGGTTGCCTGATGGAGCTCAGGGGGTTTGATGGGTGCTAAAGCTTGCTGAGGTGGAGGAAAGAAAGGCACAAGCATCCAATTGGAGTGAGCCAAGCCAGGGAGTTCAAAATTTGGGTTTTGTTCATTTAAGGCTCCTTTAGAGTGACTATTTCTGGTGGCTGAAGTGGTGGTTGGCTATTGTTTAATCATTCCTTGGCTCAGGGAGGTCAAGGGGTGGCTAATTCTGATTAACTCCCAAGGGTAAGCAATGATGACAAGGATATTTCAAGTTTAGGCCAAATATGGGTGAAGTATCTTAAATTAGGGGACCATTGGTCCATAGATTCTCTAGGGTGGGCTAGGTGAGTCTATCCTGGTCACTAGGGTCCAGAAGTTCACTATAGAAGCTTTGGATTGATTAATTTGGCATGGCTTGGTCAATTTTGGTTCAAGGGTTCAATTTGGGTCAAATTGGCTTGAAGTTATGTTTGGGTTGGGCTAGCCATGATATTAGACTCAATTGATTAATCAAATTAGTGTAGATGGTTGTCACAATGAGTTTAGAAAAGAGTTGGTGTGATTTTAAATTGATTTAATGGGTCAATTTGAAGGATTTTGAGCATTTGATCAATTGCGGATGTTGGGTTAGACTTGGGTTTAGGTTAAGCTAGAGTTGGCCAACTCCAAATTGAGAGTACAAAATGGTCTAAAGGGATGTTATGAAGAGTTCTCAACATTAATTGGGTGTCATTTTGGTATTGGGCATTCAATATGGTGACATTTGAAGACATGGATAAATTGGGGGTAAAATGTGTGGTTTTAGTCCAATTTAGTTTTAAGTAAAATTGGGGCTTGACCAAGGCCAATTGAAGGTTCAATTTGGTATGTGGAAGTGTTTTGAAGAGTTTATGATGCAAAATTAAGCAATTGGATATATTTGAGGTTAGGTTGGGTGAGACTTTAATTTTGGGTCAAATTAGGGCCTTTTTCACTTGGGCTAAAATTGGGTTCCAATGTAAATCAATTAGGCTTAGATTGATTTGAATTGAGTTTTTTAATGATGATTTTGAGTTTAAAATTAAAATTGGGATCAAAGTGGTGGACATTTGGGGTGAATTGGGGTAATTAGGCCTTTAAAAGCAATTTGAGCTCTTGGTTAAAATGGGTCAAATCGATCAAATTGAGTTCAATTGAAGGGTTTAAATTTGTTTTAGGGACATTTGAAATTATTTTTAAGGTTTTGGGAAAGTTTGAGCCACTAAGGGTAGTTTGGTAATTTTGGAAATTTGAGGGGTATTTTGGTAATTTTGGTAATTTTGGGAGTTTGGGGCACGTTGGGTGTTATAAAATGGTTTGATATGATTTTTGGATAAATTTGGATATTTTGGGTAATTTTGAGAATTTTGGAGTTTCAAGGGTAGTTTGGTAAATTGGGTAGATTTTGGGAAAAAAGGCTAATTTTGGTATTTTGGTGCAATTGAGGTGCAAACCACCCTATTTGAGCCATGGACCAACGGAATCTCCATTTGGGTCCTCTATGTACTGGTCTTATCTGAACCATAGCCTAGGCTTAGTTGGTCTAGGGGACCATCTACATGAGTCTCCCTTACAAGATGACTGCAGCAGGTCAAAAACAGTCAAGTTTGGTTATAGGGTTGTGAGTGTGGTGTAATGTGTAAATGTGTGAGTGAAAGTAACCAAAATCAAACCACCAGAGGGTTTACTCTAAGGCTAAGAAATTCTTTAGGACCTCTCCTTGAGCTCCCCTATAATGGTCCCACCTACTAAGTGCTAGAGGTTAGGTACAATATATGGAACTTCAAGTTGAGCAAAAAAGAGGTTAGAATTTCTAATGGTGACGGTTCCTTTCGAGTCCTTTAGGAATAGCCAACAGAAAAGTTTTATGGCTAGACATTAGGTTACTAAAGAGGAAAAACTAGACCCCAACCAAAAGTAAGGTCAACACCAATCTGATATATCATGGTGTAGACACTTTCTCATTAGATTTTTAAATCGTTCTCATACTTCATAAATAAATTTTCCTTCAAAATGGAAAAATTATGCAATATCATTCCTAGACTTTGGAGTTTGTGATGGTGGAAAATATTTAGCAAGGAATTTCTGTGCAAAATCGGCCTAAGTTCCGATAGATCTAGTTGATAACGAATGTAACCATATCTTAGTTTTATCCCTCAGTGAGAAAAGAGATAATCTAAGTCTTGAGAAAGGAAATAATCTAATAGTAGTAGCATCATCTGATACACCATCATATTTAAATGTAGCACACAATTCTAGAAAATTGGCAAGATAAAAATTAAGATCTTAAGTTGGTGCTCCCCAAACTGATTATTTGATATCATTTAGATAATAGCGAGTTTAAGTTCAAATGAATTAGCTTTTAAAGCAGGTTTTTGAATTCTACTCTGAAGTTCATCATCTGTAGGGTTTGCATAATCTCTTAAAGTTCTAAACTCTTCAGCATTTTGATTATATTGATTTACCATTTCTTGAAATTTTTCAATTTTTTCAGTAATTTTTAATTTTTTTAATTTTTTTAATTTTTCTAATAGCTATTTCTAATTTAGAATCATAGGGAACAAGTCCTGTGGAACCTGAACTACGCATACATTACTACAAAACAAAAAAAATAAAAAATAATAAAAATTAAACACAATAACAAGAACTTTATATGAAAACAACACTATAGTATTTCTATCATTAAATAAGACTTTATATAAGTAGAAATTTTGCTTTCTAAAAGTTTCTTTAAAAATTTTGTAAATTATCCCCGACAACGATGCCCAAAACTTGAGCCTAATTCTATTTATAAATGTAAAATGCCATGTTTGCGAATACACGCTTAATTTTCTTAAGAATGATTCTTACTTTGCAACAAAGCCAACTTGATCCTAACAGAAGCTAGATAAATTTTTCACTATGAAGCAAATAAGAATACAGTTATAATATTTAATATGAGATACTATGCAAGCATATGTATCATTCTCAAGTAATATAGGACTTTTTGATTAAGCCCCGAATATCAAACCCACAAGAATAACTAGCAATATGCAACTTACAAAACAAAAGATATTAGATAACAAAATTTTACTTTACAAAGTATCTTATTTAAACTCTAGATACTATAATAGGAATGAAAATTTAATTCTTTTTTGTGAATTTTGATAATTGAAAATAAAGTAAGTAAATAATTAACTAAACTAAATAATTGCAAGATGAAGACAACAAAAATTAAAATATATTTTTCCTTATCATGAATTAGTAACTAGTATAGGAATTGTGTTGTGGAAGTATTATAATTGTGTTGTGCCAAATAGTAGAAATAATATTCTTTACATTTACTAGAGATGTTATAAAGAACATTGACTAATCTATAGTTTGAATAATCTTTAAGACGGGTTATGTAAAGAAGATACTAGCTCTCACACTTAAGTTCAAACTATAGATTAGTCAATGTTCACATCTTGGGGCTAACATCTTGTATCAGAACCTAAAATTATAAATCAAATTGGGGGCTTTAGCCTGTCACTCTAAAGTCCTCTAATTTTACACCCTTCAAAGTTTATTTCCCTATTTATTTGCGCTCAACCCCATGAACTACATTCTCATCCATGAAATCAAATATGATTCTTATCATTTATTAACTGAGACAATACCATCTCGGATCTTACATGTTCTCACAGTAGGCATTAACATCTTTATTGGCTAAATCAAAAAGTAAATGAAGTACAAGGTTTAAAATCATCACAACTTGTCGGCATTATTTCGGGGATGGTTTGTTTGTGGGGTTGCCCGTAAGAAGCTGTCGGTCGCTGGAATCAAAATCCCGTCGCCCGCTTCGGAAGGACGTTGAAGTATGAAATCAAAATGACCCCATATTTTTCATAATTTAAAATGAAAGAGCACTGTACCTCAAATTCTGTATTAATCCCGAAGGATAAACATAAGAATTGAGGATGAGGCTCGTTCAAATAAACTAAGAAAAGTATGACGTCTGTTTGGTCTGCGAAAC
>NW_018245802.1:14729-14965 GCF_001263595.1 Phalaenopsis equestris
GATTTTATTTGAAGATCAAAATAGGGGTATTAAATTGATTAATTATTGACTTCAAAAGTCATACCCCTAAGTCCAAGATCATTTAATTTTAATACACTTCCAAATTTTAATAATTTAGGAATTTATTAGCCTTAATTAAGAAAATAAGATTGGTTACTACCAATTAACCCCTTTGTGTTTCAAGCATCAAATAAATATATAAAGATCAGAGGTTACCCATTTTCCCTCCTTAAATT
>NW_018245803.1:0-658 GCF_001263595.1 Phalaenopsis equestris
GGCTAATTAGCCAATTAGCCAATCTAGGGTTAACTACTGAGCCTCCTGATTAGCTAACTGACCTTTTGTAGTGAAATAGCTGATTATTTTTTATTTTTTCTAAAAAATTACATGTATGCCACATAATTCTTGTTTATTTACATATCTAACATCTAAATGCCCTTCTATTTTTAAAAAAAATTATGAGTAAAGTTAGTCATAAAATCATATATAATTATAAATTCAAATTATTTTGATTTTTTTAAATCAAACAGTTAACAATAAACTAAAAAGGATACAAGCGAGAAAAGAATAATCAAGAAGTATATAATATAATTTTTTTGTCAAAAATATAAAAGAGGTAAGATATATGGTTAACAAATTAAGTATAAGAAAACTACTTTTTTACTACAAAAGATATACTGTTGTTGTTATGACTTTTATTTAATGAATTTATTTTATTTGATTTGTTTCCTTTTTTTAGTTTCTTTTCTTATATGTTTTAAGTATCCTCGATAAAAAAAAGATATTTAGGGCTTATGAGAGGAGTATGTGGAGAAGTGTTGAGTTGTAATCCTAAGCCGTTTTTATCTTTCTTCATTTGGTGCTATTGAAATCTTCGTATTTGTGGACGTAGGCGAATCAATTCAACATTGAACCGCATAAATATTTTGTATTT
>NW_018245804.1:0-3157 GCF_001263595.1 Phalaenopsis equestris
TCAACCAGCATGAATGCTGACGTCCTACTTTTTGTTTCATCGGTCTGACTGCTGGATAGACATTCAATCTGTGACAGATAGTGGTGACCGACACTCCAAACATCTTGACAGCTAACCATGCAAAGACGTCTCCATGACTTCAAAGTCTCTTGATCAGCTCATGTTTATGACCTACATCAAAAGTACCACTCATGGAAAAAAATTTCTTGGCATTGTTGTTTTCGGCAGAGACTTTTGGTTGGTCTCGCTAGTCTCGAGGTCTTTCCCTCACTAGATGTCAAGATATTAAGACTCTTGATGAATACTTTCGATCGTGTAGAGATAACAAGTGTGGGACTACTCCAGATTGCCTCAAATGATGATCACTTCCATTCGCGGGAAAACTTCATGTCTACATGATAAGTGGAGGTGACGGCTGAGAATGAGTTGAGCAATGGGCAAGCAAATATAACATTTTAGGTAGGGGAGAATCTACTACTAGAAAAACTATGATGTCTGTCAATTATTTCTCATCTCTCCCTGTGTGACTAAAAGGACGAGTGTTTTCAGAGCTTCTTTTCTTTCTCTAGAGAATCTATAGAGTAGCTCAGGTATGACTGAGAGACGGGTACTACTCAAACTCATCTTATCAAATATCGATTTGAAGATAATTTTCATCGAGCTCCTAGTGTAGATAAGTATGTTTCTAATTTGGTAATTGATGATTAAGGTGATGATGATGATGATGTCATTGTATGGGTTGCCCTTCGACGACAGTTCTATGTTGTGAGCTATGTCTCGGTACCTGGGTAGTTCCAAATAATTCAACTGTTTGAGATCTCTTGAAGTTTCCTAGATGGAATGATTGTCCTTCATCCCCTCCGAATATAGAAGGAACTATGCCAATTATGTGCATTACATTGGCTCAGACCGACTCATTTACAATTTCTTCAACAAGAATTTTATGTTGTTGGGTGGTTAATCCATGCGCTACAAACTCCTTGAGCTTCCCAAATTTGATCAAATATTCAATTAGGCTTTGGAGGTGTCGACAATCTTCAGTATCATGACATTGCTCTTGATGGTATGCACAATATTTATTCAGATCTTGCAAATATGCTAAAGTTTTAATCGAGATCACCTTCTTGAAATAATCTTTGGTTTGAATGGCATTTACTATCTCGACCATCAAGACTTTCAGAAGAGTCTGCTCAAGGATCTTGTATGCGGCTGGTGGTCACTCCTCATATCAAGTTCATCGTCGTGTGTAGTGTCAGGTTCAATATTCCTGATAATGGGCTCTGTCAGTTGCTCGGTTATCTAACTGTCACCTCGGCTCTTTGAAGAGAGTTCAAGTTGGTGGGTGAGGGTTGTATTGGCTTCCACCTTCTTCTTGGGTGGTTATTTTTTAGGGATGATGATGGATTTACTATGATGCACGACACAGGGTGGGGGGAGTTGCACTCTTCTGTTGATATATGGTTGTTGGTTAGTCCAACAACTCAGCTAATGTTTTCGATCAGTGTAGTCCCAGTGGGTACAAATAAAGCCCTTCCTTCAATCTTTTGCAAGGGCTATGTGGGTGACTGTAAGCTCTAGGTCTCAAAACGCCAACATTTTTTTCTAGAAATAGGTGATGAAGTTTCGCAGAATTTCACTCTGTCCCTAGCGAAGTTGCAAGAGGGCTTGTGTGCTCTTACGGAATTTCAATGTGTTGGTGAACTATGCATCTAATATTCACTTGAAGTCTCCGAACGACATGATCATTAATGTCAATAATCCGATAAACAACCCGAGGGTCAAGTCCCTTAGCATGGCGAAGAAGAATCAACATTTGGGTGCATTCTCGATCTTGAGAAGACGGTCGATTCAGAGGAAGTGATGTGATCAATCTGGCTTGTCTGTCCCTTATAAGGTTCAATTGTCAGATTTTTGATCGATTGGTGGTTCAACATTAGAGATCTATTGGGAGAACGTATTCTCTGACTGGCGTGGTGCATCAGCACATCTGACGTGATGCCTATTGATTTGTAACGACCCAACACTATTATGATAATAGGTTTCATCCCCCTTTCCAAGGCCAGGGGACTCTTCAGTCGTTAGGTGCTGGAACGTACTATCGGGGTTGTTGATCCTGATCCTGATCAGTGCATCCCCTTATCATCTGTAGCATTTGATCCTTCATATCTTAGATTTGTTGTAGCACAAACTCCCAGATACACTCCATGTTGTCGACAGCCTCTCTGTTCTGAGGTCCTTGTTGTGTTTCTTCTTAGTTTGTTGGGGGAATAATTCATGCTCACCAAACATTTTAGGATGTTGAATTCAAGATTGTCTGTGAATCGCGCCCAAGGAATAGAGGAAAAATGAGAAGAGAGAGAGAGAGAGAGAGAGAGAGAGATGAACAATATTTACCGAGTATTTTTAGCATTTTACAAGTGTGGACTTATCGTTTGAATGCCTTCTAACTTGGAGGATGTTGAATTCAAGATTGTCTACAAAACACGCCCAATGAATAGAGGGAAAATCAGAAGAGAGAGAGAGAGAGAGAGAGAGAGAGAGAGATGAACAATATTTACCGAGTATTTTTAGCATTTTACAAGTGTGGACTTACCGTTCGAATGCCTTCTAACTTGGTCAGCTAAGCTTAATTGGCTTGGATCAAAGAGGTTAGCGCAGTCAGCTGAGCTTTGTCGGAGGGGTTTAGTCATCTGATCTAACATGGTTGATTGTCTTTTATCCTTTGTGAGGAGTCTTTTGAGCCTCCGTAGGATGGTCGGATATACTCTGTGGTAATGGCTCTTCCGCGGGGTCGGGTTGAAAGCGGTATGGGCTATCACATCGAACCTACTATCATGTATCAGATGGCTCAGATGCTCTCTTATTTTGTTTCCGTGAAGGATAGCTCATCTTGTTTCTAGAGGGATAGCTCAAGCTTAAATCACATGATTGTCTTTTTGTCCATCTTTGGTTCGACCAGTTTTGACCTAATTGACTTGGCTCACTGGGTCAGATGAGTCTCACGATTTACCTGCAATGAATCTACCTCAGTTATACTCTTCTCTTTTGGACCATTAGATCTCTTTAAGATAATTGAATACAGCTCTTTAATGCACAATGAGTAAAACATATAATTTAGAGAATGTTGGTGATAGCAAGCCCAAAAACAAAAGTCTAA
>NW_018245805.1:0-213 GCF_001263595.1 Phalaenopsis equestris
TAGAGCAAAAATGACCAAAATATGAAGATTTGATCCTGAGCGCCGACAGCGCCATCGACGCCGCCGATGAGTTTTTCCCAAGAGTCCAGTATTAAATATTCTAGAAGGCCGCTGACGCCGCCATCGAGGCCGCCGACGGCGAGAACGGCGGTTCTCTTAACAGGTGCATTGAATGTTCGTGGATGATTTTTGAAGGGACGCTTAGGCAACTCT
>NW_018245806.1:0-373 GCF_001263595.1 Phalaenopsis equestris
CAATAGATGGACAAAATGATTTATCTTTGGCTATCATGTCCAAAACTTCAAAACTTTCTTAGACATAGTTGTAACTTTACTTAAAAAGATCCTCACATTCATTTAATTCCTCTTCTTAATCGTGTTCCAAATCTTTTTCTTCAGATTTTTCTTCATAAGTAGTTATAAATTGGCATTTACTTAGATATCTTATAACATCCATCCTATAACTATCATTATCTTTACCTTTTACAGGGTATTTCATTGATTTTGAAATGTTAAAAGTAACAGTTTAATTATTGACACGCAACGGGCATTGCTAATTCCCTTTTCTGCACATCTATCATTGCTCTTCATGAGGCTAGGAAAGGTCTCCCAAAATGATAGGTATCTC
>NW_018245807.1:0-292 GCF_001263595.1 Phalaenopsis equestris
ATAAGAAAAAGTAAATACTCATCTTGCCATAAATGACCCCCTTTATCAAACTTTTACCAATCTCAAATCCGAATAGCCTTCTTCCACAGTTCCTAATTGAATAAAAATTAATAACATTATTTAATTAATTATATCATTAATTCTAATAAAAATATCAGCCTTACGCCTTAACATTTACCTTAAAGGCTTTCAAATTGATCTCCTGCTTTACTCGGACGCAAAATTTTTTTGCTAGCATCCCTGACCTCAATCAACATAATTTCATAATAACATGTTTATATATATATATATA
>NW_018245808.1:0-827 GCF_001263595.1 Phalaenopsis equestris
CCCTCCACTATAATCCTCAACAAACTCATATTATATTGTACCATCTACTTTCACTGGTTAGAGATTTATAAGTGGGGTTGATGCTCCTAATTCGTTTATCAACATTGAGCTTGAGAGAGACTCATAAGTATCTAAAATTTCTTTCTTCAAGAGCTATATTGTATTATGCATTATATAGGTTCAACGACTCAAAGCAATCTATTCATACAATAAGAGGCATAATAAGAGGGTTTGATGCTCCTTATACCACTTAATTAATCAATTTAGTTAATGTTTTTGATACGTGATTCAAAGAGTTTGAGATAATTTTTAGTTGCTTTTAACTTATATTTTGTACAATATATATCCTATAAGACTAACATTTTCTTAATTTTATATAAAGAATAAATTTTTATCAGATGCCTTAACATTATGATAGAGTAGAGAATTTAAATGATAAAGGTCAGTTTTTTGGTGTGATATGTTAGCTAAAATTCAAAAATATCGGGAGTGGGCCTTATGAATTGAAGAATAGATATGAACAAAGCTATGAAAAACCTAGGACAATCCAGGGCATACTTATAAAAGAAAGCAAGCAAAATGAAATCAGATATTAGACCGTGGGAGCATATCAACCCTTCTATGTTGGTAGTTTAGTATCACATATTGAATAAATGAGAAGAATGAGAAATCATAACATGCTTACATATAAATTTACCTGCAATATTTATTAACTTTAAAAGTGTATCTAAGAAAAAAAAAATAATGGAAAGAGCCCCATAGAGATGCATTTTAAAACTCAACAACATCTAGGATACTGGGGAATGGGGGATACTAGATTATTATTA
>NW_018245809.1:0-7811 GCF_001263595.1 Phalaenopsis equestris
TTGGAGGATTTATTAGGGATATCTTTAATTTATTCTTTTTTTTTATGTTTTTTTTTATTTTTTATTCAGAAATTATTTCTTTTACTAATTTAGGTAAGATATGCTTGGTAAATTTCTAAATAAGGAGGGATTGATTTCTCACTATTTATATACCCTATTTGTGAAAAAATGAATTGAGCAAATTTTCCTCCACATGTAATTCTACAGTATTCATCCCAATTACAAAACTTACATAGAACTCATCTTTGTTATCATTTCTAGAGTATTGCTACCCAATTATAACACAACTATAGAGCTCATCCTTGCTATCATTTCTAGAGTATTGCTAAAAAATCATTCCACTACACCGTTATCAAAATTACCCGACATCCTGCAGATGCAATTTGATTATTCAAGGGAAAAAAGAAGAAATCAAAATCCCATAATAAAATTGAATAGAAATGAATTGTACAAAAAACATGATTGTTTCATTCATAACATGGACTTAAATAGGTTACAGTTTTGTTACAAATAAACCACAAATAATCCTTTTTACACATACTCTCAACAAAATGACATCGATTCAATTATCTACTCTACGTTATATCCTCTTTCTTTGTTTTGTGCTAATTTAATCACTATTTTTTTACTTTTAGCCATAGTGAACTTGATCCAAGATGGGAAAACCACATGATAATTGTCAATAGCAAACTCATTAACCCGCAATCCACACATCCAACTAAAAAAAAATATTAACATGTTAACAACAACAACAACAAAAAAGCTTTAATCCCACTATGTGGGGTCGGCTGCATGAATCCTTTTTCTCCATTGCGTCTTATCCTTTTTCACTTATTATAATTGCCTTTCCTTTGCCTTTTTCACTTATTATAATTGCCTTTCCTTTGCCCTATTCCATTGTATGAGACAATTTCGATAGTTTTAAATTTGCAGATGTGATTTTATTTTTTAGTTTCAGGCAAAAACAAATCGTTGGAAGATATTTTACAGGTAGTTAACATGCTGATAGTATAATTTAAGTTGGTGCATACAAACACTCACTCATAGACATGCAAGCACAATAATTTATAAAAAATAGTTGGGATGTGACTAATGATGATGACTAAAGAAAGCGAGAGGAAAAAGAGAGATTGCAATAAGAAATTTCAATGTCTAGTGAGAATATTTCAACCTAGAACTCAATCATGTTCGTGTTGAATAAAAAGTACAATATTTAATTTTTCCGAAAGGAATAAAAAAGTCCACTAGCTTTGGTTACCCAATCGGAACATTACACGTCATAGAATCCTATCAATATCTACTACCCCCTTCTGTACCGCTCCTGCCCCTACACACCGATTCAGTATTTAAAAGGCAAGTAAACTCGACTAGCCAATGAATTGCAAATTCTTCACTTCGGTTCAAGTTTATATTGAATAAGCATAAAATAGATTAGACAAAACATATTTTCATGAAGATATTAATGCCATGTTGTTAAAAATTTACTTGAAAGAACAATTGCTAGACAAGGTCTTCAGCATCATCATTATCAACATTTGCCTTAATTTTTGGGGGTGTTAGAAAAGGCAAAAGCATCCATAGGTCATGAGCGGATTTAGGTCAACAGCAGAAGTATGACTGTAAGGAAATTATATTGACTATCCTATGAATCTATAAAATTGGTTACCTCTGCCATGAGGAGATTAATCCTGTTATCCGAGGTTATCAGAAGACCTAAAGCATCAGGCAGAGAAGAAGGATTGACAGTGAACTTTTCTTCATCATCCGCAAGAAAATTAACAGTGCATTCTTCCAGGCGATGTTGAAGCCCTCCAATTTCATTAAGAAGCTTCCTCATTGCCATGATTGTATGGTCCCTCCTTTGTTTTTCTTTCTGAAGATCCATCTAAGAGAATGCATGCACACAACTCAATAACACAATTAATATTAACTTGTTTAGTTTTGACAGTGCGTCCACATAGATAATTATTGCAAACACAACAAAATTTTGATTCAAAAAGGTTGGCATTTTAAGTAATAGTTTTCAAGGACTAGCTTCAGAAGGTGAAACATTACTTAGAAAATAGTTAATTATTTTATATTTTATTCTTTCGCATTTTCATGTTTGAAACTAAGTAGCATTAATTATGATTCATTGTCCTATCATTTTCACAGCCTTGTTTTATAATTATTACAAACATGCAAAGTAAGGAGTAAGAAAACGTGTGTTACATAAAAATTTAATATATTTCCTACATAAGCTATTAAATATAAGTCAAACAATCAATGATGACATAGAGCAATTTGCACAATACCTCTAGTTCATCATTTTCTCTGATACAATGGTTTAGCACTTCTCTAATGCTTTCCTGAGACTTCCTGAGAAACTTCACCTCTTTGAGGAGAACTTGAAGTTCGGTCTTTGACTTTGTCTCCACTTCTTCAAAATGCCTTTCCAACTTCTCCAAGTGTTTTGATTTACCATTTAAGTCTCGAAGCAACAATTCTCTCTCAGCACTCGCGGCAATTTTTTCTGACTTCAGATGAATCCTTTCGACCTGACAAAAAAAGCAATTAATTGATAAGATATTCAAATTCATATCATAAAGAAATTCTGAAAAACAAGAAAGATGGGAAAATAAAACCTCTTCAAGCTTTAGCCTTGATTCCATTTGCAAAACTTTTCTAAGAAGCTCATCTCTGTCCCACTGAATTTTTGTGACTCTTCCATTCTCAGCAAAGATGGCCTGCTGCAGAATCTCTTTGTTTTTCCATTTGATAACACGAAGTTCCTCTTCCAAATCATTAACCTGTCTCAACAAACATTCTTTCTAATCGAATATGGCATTGCAGAATAAAGAAACTAAGCAAAGTTTCTAAATCAATTTAGAGAATCAACACGTCATCAATCGTAAATGTATAAAGGGAAAAAGTAGTAAATAGGGGATGTTTGGTTGAAAGTCTTAGCAATGTATTGCATTCAGTTTCCCTGCATTACATTTATTGTTTGGTATTTAGTTTGAAGAAAAAGAAATGCAAAAAAAAAAATATTTGAGGAATTCCAAATACACTCTTAAGTTCAATTTTGAGAAATTTGAAAAACGCACAAATCGATCAAATTCTAACTAGCAGATTCATGAAATACTCCTCCCCGAGTTCGCTCGTCCTAGCCAAAATCTCATTGTTGCTATCACTGATTCTTTCTCACAGCATCCTTGGTAATCTGATTGACAATGAGTTCCCATTAGTACCTCCTAACAACAAACTCCTGTAGATGACTCTGCCCCCACAAGCTCCCATTTATGCCCCCAAAGCTCTCGTTGATCCATTCACCCGAGAGATCATGTCAATCCTGTCCTCCTGAGCTTCCATTGATGAATATCCTATGAGCTCCCGCAGCGATTCAACCCTTCCCAACGAGCTCCCTTTAATGTTGATCTCATGCCCTAGAAATTTTTTTTTAGATTAATTTTAATATTTATTAGTTCCAACCAAATATTAAATTACAAATATATTTTATTTTAAATACACTGCATTTAAAAGTCTCCTGAATTTTAAATACTTGCAACTAAATAGCTCCATAGATAGTAATCATTTTGCCCATTCTATAATTTTCATTGAGAATACTGAAAATAAGCCAACAATTTCCTAAAGGTGGCTATATAGTTGATGCCAAAAAAGGGTAGTACTGAGCCCCAAATAGTTGTGGCGTAGATGATGATGATAATGGCCTATACCAACAGCTTAGGTTTTATGATTAAAACAACATATCGTTTGATAACAATCTTTCATTAATTATAAGAATGGAGGAACAAATGATGGTGTTTGCCAGCCTAAAGATGACAGAATAAGTATACATTTCATAATTGTCAAAATCAGCTTGGTCATCTGTACAAAAAAAAAGAATCATTCCAACTGCAAGATTTTGTTAAATTTAAGAACAAGGGAGAAATCAGACTAATGTCTTTTTTATCTGACGTTTAAACTAAGCTCTTTAACATGACACATTATTGATCTTTTAGGTTTAGAAATTATTGAAAGTGTAGTTAAGGCACAAATAAGATGATAGCATTATTAGCCTTTTCCTAGTAGTTATGTTTGCGTGCTTGGAAAATTTAGGAAGTTCAAAAGAAGAGCACATATATGAATATCTGAATGTCAAATGGCTAATTAATCAGCAAAATCTACCCTCTCATGTAATTATCCTTATCCCTCCATTGCATGTGGAAACCACTTTCTATTTATATCAAAATAAAAATATCAAGGGTGGCCTAGATTTTTTCATGAACGTAAATTGCAACAAGTTCCATATCCAAGGCTTGATTTTGTAAAATTTCTCAACTATGAAACCAAATGACCTCCTACTCTCCTATTGTCTCCAATAGCATAATCATGCTGCTCATTGTTTTCATTTCCGATTCCTCTAACCGCAAGTAAATCATAAACAATAGATGAAAGCATAGAAACGCCAAAACCTGAAAACATTATAAAACTAGCTCCAATATTCGTCTCCAGAAAGATATAACATGCATGCAGTGCAGAATAGGTAACAAAATGATATTCGAAACACACCTTTGCCATAAGATAGTCTTTCGCCGCCGTTTCCTGATTTAGAAGCATTATAAGACCCTTAGTATCTTTCTTTGCTGTTAATAATCTCTGTTGCACTATGAGAAGAACCATACTCAATATTTTTTTATAATCATGTGGGTCAGAAACTTGTGCATTTTTCATAAGTGGAACACTCATCCTGGCATACACTTCCTGTGCACCTGGAGTTTCAGAACCAACATTAAATAAATAAAAAAAAATCATTCTCAACTGAATTATTTACAGCAAGTTTTGTAAGTTATAACCTCTATCACAATTAATATCAAAAGTGTGGCTTGACAATTCCTGTACATGATCATGGATCATATAATGATCCGCCGTCTCTATGGTGGAATCCAATTTGTTATCACATAGACATGCTTTCTCAGGACTCCCAATCAAACCGTCACAACATGAAACAAGAATCTCTGTTTCTTGGTTTAACATTCCTTCAAAACTGTCTTCTAATAGGTCCTGGATTGATTTTGGCATATTAAGCAACCCTTGAGTGCATAATTGCTTGGTCATCGTTATTGTTTCTAATTCTGTGTCAGAAGCATTAATTTTCTCACTTGGAACTTCAATGATAGATGCTTTATATACATCAGAACTATCAAAATTTAATCCTCTCAAGTGTGAATTAGATGGAGACGATAAGTAATCTGTTGAAATAGCATTTGAAATAATTTATTAACTTGGAGCCATTTGAAAGGATTGAATTTTGATATTAAATTTCATATACATCAGACCAAATTATTTGGGTGTAGATAGCATTTGGATAAACAAATGATGGAGATATTAAATTTATATACATCAGACCTAATTATTTTGCTCATTATGCTCTGATAATATATTTATCTCTTTTTTCTTCTTTATTAACTTGTTTAAAAAAAATATATAGCTTTCTTATTCTCAATTCCCTCTTTATAAGCTTTTTAGTTTTATTATAGCTTGTAATTCTTATAAATCTCAATACAATTAATATTTATCTCTCTTTAAGAGGACGATTATTTTAATTAATAAATTTTTATACCTCCTTAATCCAACCATCAAGTCTTCTTTGCACAACAACAGCAAGCCTTTATCCCACTAAGTGGGGTCGGCTACATTAATCTTTTTTCTCCATTGTGTCCTATTGAGTGTCATTTTTTTCATTTAATTCTAATAATTAAGATAATTTTTTATACAATAGGTCTAAGTCTTTTTAGTTACGATAATTTTTTATACAATAGGTCTAAGTCTTTTTAGGTCTGCCTCGACCTTTCTTAACATAAGTCGAATCTAAGATATCCACTCTCCGAACTGGAACGTCGGATGATCAGCGTTCAATGTGACAAAACATTTAAAACGACTCTCTCTAATATCGTCTGCCACTGGAGATACAAAACCACTTTCACGGATACATTCATAACGCATTCGAACTGGAACATCAGATGATCAGCGTCCAATGTGACAAAACATTTAAAACGACTCTCCCTAATATTGTCTGTCACTGGAGCTACAAAACCACTTTCACGGATACATTCATAACGCATTTTGTCTCTAATTGTCAAGCCACTCATCCAACTAAGAATTCTCATCTCCGCAACACTTAACTTTGTTACATGCTTCTCTTTTAAAGGCCAACATTCTACGCCATTAAGCATTATAGGTCTCAACACCATCTTATAAAATTATGCTTTAAGTATAAGCGATACTTTTCTATTACACAATAGGCCTGATGAATTCCTCGCAAGAGTCGAATCTAAAACAACTACTCTCCTAACTGAATCATCAGATAGTCGACATTTAATGTGATAAAATCATCTAAGATTACTCTCTCTAATCTTACCTGCCACTGAAACTACACAAACACTTTCACGAATACATTTGTTTCGTATTTTGTCTAAGTGTCAAACCACTCATCCACCTAAGAATTCTCATCTCAGCGACACTTAGCTTTATACTTCTCTTTTAAAGGTCAACATTCTAAGCCATAAAGCATTGCAAGTCTTACCACAATCTTATAAAATTTTCTTTAAATCTAAGCGGTACTTTTCTATCACACAATAGGCTCGATGCATTCCTCCACTTTAACCAACCAACTTGAATACTACTACTAGATCTCTTTGAACAATAGGCTCGAGAAATCTAAAGCGTTCGTACATTTTAACGATTTGATCACCCATAATTACAACTCTGCAACTAGATCTATTACTACAATAATCATATTCCATGAATTTAGTTTTAGATCTACTCAAACGAAGACTTTCAGACTCTACCTCCAAAATTCAAGTTTTTCATGAACTTTTTCTCTAATTGCATCCACAATAAGGGTATTATCAGCGAAAAGCATACACCAAGGTACATCCTCCTATAAATTTCCAGAAAGAGCATCCATAACTAAAGCAAAAAGACTTGGACTTAAAGTCGATCACTAATGTAATCCAACTGAAATAGGAAAATGCTTGGTCAATCCACCACCTGTTCGAGCACAAGTAACAACTCTAGTATACATATCTTTAATGACTTTAATATAAGTCATATAAATATTTTTCTTTTCTAAAACTCTCCAAAGAAAACTCTCCAAAGAAAATTCTCTTGGAACTTTATCATAAAATTTTTTTAGATCAATAAAAAGTTTAATAAGGATGAAATAGCAACAATAAATTTATAAGTCAATTTCCCATAGCTAGGTTTGTATTAATTCATTTTAGATGATCAGAATTTGTTTGCTCAATATTAGAACGATTTTTAATAAGTTTAACCATCCATCATGAATTGTATGCTTAAAATAAATAACTGAACAAAATATAATTTTAAGAAAAAAAATATCTAAATCAATGAAACATTTATCTTTCATTATTGATAGATATGCTCATGTAATCATGTTTTGTTTCATATATTGAGTATACCATTGATATTTATTTTTTTAGATTTTTGCATATTTTAAAAATAATATTCATACGAAAAAAATTTATAATAAGTAAAAATGACTAATGAATGCTCATGTTTAATTTTTTTATCCTTATAAAATTTTTTATATATAATATTATATTTTCTATTGTAATAGAGAATAACATAAATCATGTACTTCATATTAATAAATTATCAAAAATAAAAATATGTTCATGGCATATCGTGTCCGATTTTTGCAATTTTGTTGTGTCAATATGTATGTCGTGTAGTATATGCATCCACATCTTCGTGCTTGTATTTCACAACACACAATCACATAGCCCTAAAGACATATTTAATTTTTT
>NW_018245810.1:0-663 GCF_001263595.1 Phalaenopsis equestris
TGTATGTATGTATATATCTATGTATGTATATATATGTGTGTATATATATACAGATATATATATACACACATATATATACATACATACATACATACATATATAGATATATATAAGGAAGGGAGATCACTGATAATATTTTGTTGGCCCAGGAAATCTTTGAAGATCTTGATAAAAAATGTAGATGATGGAATATGGTTATCAAACTTGACATAAAAAAGGCTTTTGATAGTATTAGCTCGGACTTTATTCTTAATGTTTTGATTGTTAAAGGCTTCAGGAATGACTTTTTTATGCTCATTAAAAGGTGGTTGGAGACCAATCACTATAGTGTGCTTGCTAATGGCAAGGCTTATGGTTTCTTTCCTGCCTTCAGGGGTATTAAGCAGAAGGATCCTCTCTCCCCAACTATTTTCATTCTTTCATTTGATTATTTTTCTCGGCTTATCAACCGAGCACAAATCCAACACCTGCACATACAATACTCTCACAATTATAAGATCTTAGTTAGCCACCTAGCTTATGCTGATGATGTTATTATCTTGACTAATGCAAGTAAAAATTTCGTTAAGGGCTTAATGAATATCTTAAAGGAATTTCAAAATTCTTCTAGCCTTCCTTTCAACAAATTTAAATGCTCTATATACTTTGGCAAATATGTTTCCA
>NW_018245811.1:0-549 GCF_001263595.1 Phalaenopsis equestris
AACAGTGTTTAATTAATTAAAAATAAAACATACATAAAATAAACTTAAAATTTATTTCACATTGTTCTCCTCTGTTCACTGAGCAAGAGGGTATTTTTATTTTATTTTTGTGATTTTTCTACACAAAGTTATGAATTTTCTAAGTTAAGGGTATTTAAATAAATAAGAAAAAGCCTTATTTATCTATTTAAACAGCGCGTACTGACTAGATCCTAGGTAGCTCCGAAGCCATGCGTGGCGCGCCTGGTTGGACGCCGCCATCTACGTAGCTCTTGAGTCGGCCTGTTGTTTATGTCCCGAAGTTGTGTCCTGCTCGATCTCCTCCGTCCATTTGATACACACTTGATCAAACAACTCCCCGTCATCGTCCTCGATAGAATGATCCCATGCCCGTCCACACTACAACCCTAAGATTTCAGCCTAGACTCAACCAAATCACTTCGAGTTTGATCCTATGGACTCGTCTAAGTGAGACGAACACATCCATACAGTTAATGTACCATGAAATCAACCTTAAGTAAACAGAGAATCAAAATAAGCTCGGGAGGA
>NW_018245812.1:0-380 GCF_001263595.1 Phalaenopsis equestris
GAAGCTTCATCACAGCAAAGAAAAGCCCTGCAAGTTAAGCTGAGGGCAAAAAAAGACGAGCCGGGGCGAAGCTGCGCAGAAGACGAACAGCAGATGTCGAAACCGCAGCGGCAATCTTAGCAAACCGCAGCTAGACGAGGCAGAAGACACGAACCACAAAAATGGCGCGGAGGAAATGACGAAACCGCAAAAGCTAGAAGACGTCGCGGTTTCGTCGCTGAGCTCGAAGCAGCGCGAAGGAGACGACGATGAAACTGAAGCCTTGTGTTGTTAAGCGCGAAGGAGGAGACGACGACAAAACCGAAGCCTTGTGTCGCTGGGCGCGAAGGATGAGACGATGATTGCAGAGGAGATTGACTAGCGCGTATATATATATATAT
>NW_018245813.1:0-654 GCF_001263595.1 Phalaenopsis equestris
CTAGGTTTGTGTAGAGTTTCGAAGTCATTTCAAGACAAGACACGTCTTCCTTGCACCGTGACTTCAATGGAATCCTCTGGGGGACACGCCATTTCCTTAGCGAGTTTTGCTAAAGCGTCGGCAAGAGCATTATCTCCCTGAGGAATCCGGTAGAAAGTCACCTCGGGAATCTGCTCTAGGAGTTTCATTGTGTACAGATGGTATTCTGCTAATATTGGTTTTAGAATTCTAACCTGCTGAATGACAAGTTGAGAGTCACCATAGACGGCGATGTTTGTTATATCCATTGAGATCTCCAAATCCATCCAACTCCAATCCGGTGATTAAGGCTTCATATTCTGCTTCATTGTTGGTGCACGGCTCTGTCAGGTGGTATGAGAACCTCAGCATACCCTCATCTGGCGTAATAAAAATCAAACCGATCCCTGCCCTGCCTAGTATAATTGTGTCTGATCCTTCATTTTTCCTGGCTGACGAAGCGCCAACGTAGTACATTTCCCAGCGCTGCGCACTCGAAAATTCCATTTGTAGTATTTGCTCGTTTGGTAACTCGTCGTTGAGAGAGGACCCAGCTGGCAGTGGGTATGCAGCGAGAAAGTCTGCTAGAATCTGTCCCTTGATAGCACAGAGGGGCACAAAAGTTATATCAAATTG
>NW_018245813.1:5124-5402 GCF_001263595.1 Phalaenopsis equestris
GCTTCTGCTTCTCCATCATGAGTTCTCCAATAGACACATGATGTTGCACCCCAGTAAATCTTTTCACAAATAACTGTTCCAACTCAGAAAATGTTTTAACTGACCCGTTGGGCAAGTCAGTGTACCAATCGAAAGCAATCCTTGACAAGCTGCTGACGGACTGCTGGCAGAGTAGAGCTTCGCTATTCCTTGTGTTGCCATAATTGGGTCCGACAAGAGCGGAAATGTGCTATGTGTTGTATTGGATTTCCAGTCCCATCGAATATCTTGAAGCTTGG
>NW_018245814.1:0-659 GCF_001263595.1 Phalaenopsis equestris
TTTACAGGGGTTTTATTAAAGATTTTTCAAAAATTGCTAAGATATAACTCTTGGATTTCTGCATGGTTTAATTTTTGGCAATATTTCAACGCATTTGTTGATCATTTGCCAACTTTTGTGCCAACTTTTAGAAAAGGACAAGAAAATTGAATTTACTGAAAGCTGTTTAAATGCCTTTGAGTTATTAAAGGAAAAATTAATCACAGCCCCTATTATAGTTTCACCTAACTGGGAGAAACCATTTAAACTGATGTGTGATGCTAGTGATTATGCTATTGGAGCTGTTCTTGGACAAAGGTATGAAAAGATTTTTAAAGTTATATACTACGCTAGTAAAACTCTTAATGATGCACAAATTAATTATATTGTCACTAAAAAAGAGTTATTATCCATTGTGTATGCTTTGGACAAATTTAGATCTTATTTAATTGGAGTTAAATGTGTTGTGCACTCTGATCACTGTTATTAAATATCTGATGCAAAAGAAGGATGTCAAACCAAGGTTAATTAGATGGATACTTTTGATGCAAGAATTTGATCTTGTGGTTATTGATAGAAAGGGATCTGATAATCAAATTGTTGATCATTTGCCAAGATTAAAAAATCATGAATTATCTGACACCCACAATGAAATTACAGACAATTTCCCTGATGAAAAA
>NW_018245815.1:0-1681 GCF_001263595.1 Phalaenopsis equestris
AGTATAATTAATAAACTAAAATGAAATAAAATTTTATCCAACACAACTAAAAGTGTCAAAGAAATGCTTGATATGAGACCACAAGCTCCTTCCGAAACATTGAAGCAAGGAGAAAAGACTTATCCTATGAGCCGGTGAGCTAATGTTGTTGTCATTATTCTTTTCAAAGAAGATGTCTCTCCCGATCTCATTGCGTACTGCCTCTAATCTTTGTTGATCAATATCATTGGCATTGGTGGATGATGAGGCATCAGTGATGTAAAAAGTGCCAACTGCCAAGCCATTCTCCTTCGATAATTTCATGTTATTGAGGGACAAGTTGTTATTTCTTAATGCCCGACACACGTTAGAAAGTAGATCATGACTGTCAAAAGTACGTATCTCCATCTTTAGCCCCTGCACTCAATAACAGATATATTAAAATATATATTCAACATGCATAAAATATCATATTTCTGATTGATTCAAAAGTACAAAAAATCATAAATACATGAGATGTTCTTTGTTCGACCGCGGCTATCAATCATACATGAGATGTTCTTTGTTCGACCGCGGCTATCAAACTTTGAAGAGTATTTTGTTTTTCTATTTCATTGAGAATTGTGCACCCATCTGTCCGCCGCACAAAATATTCCTGCATTTAAAAACAAAACATAATTAAATTTACAATTATAATTCACAGTTTAAGCCTAAGAAAATAATCAAGCACCTGAACTATCACAACATCTTGAGAGCAAATGGAGCCATGAAATATATCATAATTAAGATCCGTCAGAGCACACACCACATCAAATATAAGCTTAGGCCTATCTCTACTACTCACTTTCAAAACTAAGTAATCTTTGTCATGCCACTTCTCCATCAAAACTTGTGGCAAACACACCATGTTACCTTCAACAACACCTCCAAATTTCTTCTTGGCATCCTTGGTCGTAGCCAAGATCGACTGATCACACTTGATTGACAATGACAGTGTTTTGACATCATAATCCATATACATTTTCATCAACTGATGTAATCGACGCTCCACATGAATTTGACAGTTTAAGGGGCTTTGTATTCCCACCATAAATGTTTCACCGGTGACATGTTGTGCCTCCAAAATACTCACCACATATTTTCTCAAATAATCCAATCTATCTTCACCCGTGATGGGCCGACCTGTGTCCTGTTCGTTTATATAGATGATGCAAGCCACATGTCCATTATAGGTCCATAAATCACATGCTTCTACAAAATAAGAGTGCTCGAAGAGCAGGCTGACAATCTCAAAGAAGATTCCTGGTCGATCAAAGAATGTAATTTCAAGAGAGGCGCAATTTGAGCCACAATGGTCAACGGTGACAATATTGCCATTACTTATTTTGGCTTGAGTTGGGCCACAAGATATTTTTTGTTTTTGAGCGAAATTGAGTGACTCTTGCATGTACTTAATGAGGTTTGAATCTCTTACTTTGTGTCCTTGGGGATTGGTGACATAAAATGAATTCATGAACCAACCGCCATCAGATGAAATGTAGGATTTAAAGATGATGAGGTCTAAATCACTCATAACTTGAACAATTTTTAGTAGAATACCGTATCTGTTTGCCCCATGTATCTGCATTTATCACAACAACGAAAAAATAATATTTATTTTCAAAAACTATATATATATGTATATATATATATATATATATAT
>NW_018245815.1:2925-3600 GCF_001263595.1 Phalaenopsis equestris
TATATTTTAAAACATTAAATTTTATAAATTATAATATATAATAAAATAATAATAATAATATATTAATATACTATAGTAGTAATATACTAATATAGATATTGTATATTTATATAATATAAGTTATATAATTAATATATAATATTATTTTTATATATTAATATCAGGGATGTCAAACTGGCTCGTCGTTCGCAAACAGCTCGTGTTCGGTTCGTGTTCGGCTCGTTCATTAAGAAACGAACACGAACAGTGACTTCACGAATAATTTCGAACTCGAGTTTATTCCTAACAAACTAAATTTTATATAAACTGAATACGAACAAAAGTTCTGTTTGTTCAAATTCTGTTTATTTACACTCTTAATCATCGGACTGTATTATTTTAGGAAATTTTTATGCGGTCTTGTTTCCTATTTTCCAGATTTTTGTGCCTGGAATTACTCCAAACGCTGTCATTCAAAAATCATATTAAAATTATTTAAATAGGCGGATAACTTATATATATAAATTATATAATTGAAATATAAAAGCGGCGTTAGCTAATAAAGCGTTAGCTAATAAGTATCGGACGGTTCCGACAGCTCAACGTGCCTTGTTGGTGAAATGACGGCTTTCAACCTCCGACAGCTTATTATGATTTACCGTTGTATGACCATCGAAAACCTCTCAAACAAACTGT
>NW_018245816.1:0-2253 GCF_001263595.1 Phalaenopsis equestris
TATATTAATAAATAAATAAATAAGAATTGTGTGGCATGTATGTAAAAGCCTCTCTCTTTTTTTTTTTTCAATTATTCATGTCAATTATGCAATCATATTGATTTTCAATATGCAAAGTTTTTTGTTTCATAGATATTGTCTTTTTCATAGAAATGGCAGAAAAACGTCAAAATTACTCTTCAATATCTGACAAAATATTGCATGCGTTGTTCGGATGACAGACCAAGTAATGCATTCGACGGTGTGGTGTAATTCATGCCGTCAACCGCATGTTTGATTAACCGAACATAATATTTTTTCCAAATATTCTAAGACAATCATCTTTTTTTAGTAATTTTTTTTTAAAAATTTTATATCTATTTTTATTTGTTTTGTAGACCATCTTTTTTTTAACCGGTCAAGAATTTGTTAGCGATGAGACACATTCCTTCTTATTGAATCCACTTTAGACTCCACATTTTGTGACAAGAACACTTCAAGTCTACGTTATCTGTGTTCTACACTTGTCTACTTTGTTTGTAGACTAGTTAAATAGTGAAATACATATTTTTATGCATAGGGAATGTGGTATGTATGTAATAAGGGAAGTTAATGTCACACCCCAACTGGCCCCCCTTTAAAGGTCAGCTAAGATGCGACAGATGTGGAGAATTCAACCAGACTAAATTCTCAACAACGCTCGTTCTGACTTGTATAATCAAGACCCAGTGGGTGATTAACTAGTCTAACTATATTGTCGAAACATGTGTAATACATTACATTTCATAATTCATTTATATACATACTTGGAAGCATGAAAATCATATCATCCAAAACACATATAATATACAAAGTTGCAAAATCCAATATAATAAAAGTACGTACCAAAAATATATGTACAAGCTCCCAAGACTATCGTGCAAATATTGTACCAAACAAACCTGACTACTCGTTTCTGTGCTCATTGGCCCTACCTAGAAGACAACAATAAAGAATAATCAACAAACAAACTTAGAGAAATAATCAAGGGTAACATAAAATTTTATACATGGAAAAGAAGCAGCGTGCAAGATCATACGAAATTGCACATGTTTATACAGAAGTCATAACATGTTAGTATAGTAGAAAACATGAAAATAGAGCATGTAATATAAAAATCAAGACTGTAGTGTAAACATGTATGTCCTAAGCATGAAATCATAACTATAATAAAAAAACATGTTTATAGACATGTTCACGAGTTGTTTATCCTATTTAACTATGACAATTTCATTTTATAGATGTTATTTTATAATAATGTCACTTGTAAATATATAAGACTCAACTATTTACATGTTCTTTCATCATAATTCATCATTTTGCCTCAAATGACTTGAAATTTCAAAAAATTTGAACTTCTCTCAACATATCAATTATCAATAGTATCTCCTAATATCTACGTTTCTCTAACTTTTTGTCAGCATCTAATCCCAATAGTTCTCAAAGTTTTGTCCTCATATAAATATTAGGAGTCGGGAATATTATATATATATATATATTGTACTTGCAAGCACTGATGTAATAATATACCCATAACATTACTCGTGACATTTATTAAAGCATAATACATGTAGCATACATTCATGAACAATATATATATACATGTATGATCATAAATCAATATCTGTAGTGCATCACAACATGACATATAATTACATGCATAGTAAAAGATGTTAACTTGCATTCATATATTTCCAAGCAGGTACTCATCTACAGTATGCAAAAATTTCTAAATGCATGTGTCAAATGTGAAATCATATGAAAACATATAAAAGACTTTTTTCTTAAATTAGCACAAGATTATTTTACCTAATATGACAAAATAGCCCTTACGACGAGTGCTCACACACTCGTCTCAAGCTTGTCGCCTCATATACACAACCTAGGAAATGAAGACATCGAATAAATTCATGAAATTCAGGGTCATGACATGATTTAACCCAAAACATAACTTATTCGCCCAAAACACATCTCAAATGAGTTTTCAGCATAAATCGCCCTTCCAAAGCCGCCTAATTCACTCTTCTCTTCTTCTTATCATCTCAAACATTGCTTCTCCTCACTAATTTTGAGTTAAAACATTTTTAGAAGCTTGCAAATCAATTATGATACTTTCGACACTAAATCGGTGCCTCCAACTACTATCGGAAATAAAAAAAAAAACACAAAAAATGAGGTCTGTCAAAACGAGAGTGAGAGGAAGGAAATCTCAATTGACATGAGATAGGGATCTGT
>NW_018245817.1:0-251 GCF_001263595.1 Phalaenopsis equestris
GTAGACAATTTGGCTTTTGAAAAATTGAAGGACATTTTGTGTGGTAACCTCACGTAACGGTACTGCCTCTGCCCATTTGAAAAAGTAATCTGTAGCGGCAAGTTTGAATCTGTGCCCTTTAGAAGATGGAGGGGCTATCGAACCTATTATGTCTGTGCCCCAACACTCGAATGGCCACGAGGCAACAGTTTGGAGTAGCACATTAGGAGGTTGGTGTAAGACCACCCCATGCACTTGGCATTGGTGACATC
>NW_018245817.1:507-1048 GCF_001263595.1 Phalaenopsis equestris
CAAATATTCTATTAATGGCTTGCGCCAATCTTTGTTGATGTCTGCAACTGTATTTATCGTTTCTTCTTTTCCAAGTTTGTGTAGAGTTCGAAGTTGCTTCGAGACAAGACTCATCTTCCTTGCACTGTGACTTCGATGGAATCCTCCGGGGGACACGCCATTTCCTTAGCGAGTTTTCCTAAAGCGTCGGCATGAGCATTATCTCCCCGAGGAATCCGGTAGAATGTCACCTAAGGAATCTATTCCAGGAGCTTCATTGCATACAGGTGGTATTCCGCTAACCTTGGTTTTAGAATTTTGTATTGTCTGGCGACATGCTAGATGACAAGTTGAGAGTCACCATAAATGGCAATGTTCGTTATATCCATTGCAATTTCCAACTCCAATCCGGTGATTAAAGCTTCATGTTCTGCTTCATTGTTGGTACAGGGCTTTGTCAGGTGGTACGAAAACCTCAACATACCCTTATCTGGCGTGATAAAGATCAAACTGATCCATGCCTTGCTTGGTATAATTGTGCCTGATCCCTTGTCTTTCCTAG
>NW_018245818.1:0-384 GCF_001263595.1 Phalaenopsis equestris
AGATACTCCTAAATGTAAGACACAACTAATAACTACTCCTAAATGTAATTATTAATTCTAAGGATAACCATTTTTGGATGAGTTGTTTTGGAAAATTTTGAGATATTAAAAACTACTGTTCTTATCTAATGAATTGGATAATGTAAAGGAATGAGATGCATTAAATATTGTATGTGCTAATTAGGAGCAATCCTATTCTTTACCCTCTGGTCTAGGAATAAAGAACATTGACTAATCCTATGCTTGTTTACTGAATCCGTGGCTAGGCTGGGAGGATGCAGACTCTTACTTCGGAGCTCCCACGTTCCCCTCGCCTGAGGGCTAACATCTCCGCTTCAGTTTCCAAGCCCTATGACCAAATTGAGGATTTTAGTCTGTCACCCT
>NW_018245819.1:0-3600 GCF_001263595.1 Phalaenopsis equestris
GAGCTCTCTGTGTTTTGATCTTTCGTTCTGTCTTCCATAGCATTGTGGAGTTGGGACGCTAGGGAGCTTTACTGGGGCGTTTTTGCATTAGATAGCCAACCTCTAGACTTTGAGCTATCGGTAAAAATTAATATAGGATGCTTACATTGTGTTGAGGCTCTAGTGATCGAAACTGCAACGCTCAGTAATCTTTACCACCTCCTATTTTCATCTTTAAGGACATAAAAGCACATAAACGTATGCCAAATATGAAGCAAAACTTGAAAAGGCAAAAAATAATGTAAATTTTTTTTGTGTATTTTTCTCATTTAATAATTTCTCAAACTCGAGCATTACTTGTCCTTAAGCAATCCTTGTATCAAAGGCAACGACTAACTAAAGTTTATTTAATGGATGAAAATTTATTATATACAACTCATGCATAAAATTAAGTTTAATAAAAAACTTTTAAAATATTGCGAGTTTTAATTGACTTATATTATCCGAATATTTCACTAATCTTGATAACTTATTCAATTTAAACTCTAAATGTTGTTTTGTGAAAATGATTAATTCTATTTAATTGATAATTTTCTGTGAAATTTTTATAATCAATCATTTATAAAAGCTTAATTTAGATCTTATTCTTCTAAGTATATCACTAATAAAATTCAAATGACAAATTCCCTATCCTTGTTAGATGAAAGAAAAAGATAAAATATCAAATTTTAATTTGATTTGATCTCAAGCCTCTCCTTATTTGCTCTTTTCTTAACAAATCTTTCTTTTAATATTTTCAGTCTTTGAAATTTTTTGTATATTTTCTCTTTTTTTTCTTTATAAGGAAAGCTATTTTTGTTCAAGTTTATTAATAATGTTGAATACTCTCTTCTTCAATTACCTAAAAATTATTTACTTTATCAAAATCAATTATTAAGTTTATATCTTAGGTAATACTCATTCTCTTGTAATTTTATTAGTTGGAAAATTTTCATTGTTATTGAATTGAATTTAATTTTAGTCAATATGGTGTGTTAACTTATAAATTTTAAATTAGAATAATCCTATCATTTAGTGCGTTAGTTATCATTTAATCAATATAAATTTCACATATTTAAAATAACTAATTTTACTTAAAATTTACATCCTAACTGTAATCATTGTTATTCTCGAGTAAATATAAGCTTTATAGTTCCTAGTCATTACAATTTTGATTATTATCTTACTTTAAAGGACAAGATACAAATAAATAGCAAAAACAAATCACATTTTAGCAAAGAAAAAACATTAAAAAATATATTACACATAACATAATACATGTCAACATCCAAAATCAAAGAAAAGTTCAACAATAAACAAACTTCCCCATACTCCATTTTTATATACAATAAATACTAAGAAAATAATACTAACAAAACACAGAACTCCCTCAAAACTTAGCCGACATCATATTCAACGCCCTCGTTGTCGTTATTGTCATTTGCTATAGCTCCACTTGGTCCAACCTCCGAATAAAACTGATAGGTTAGTGGCTCTGGAAATTGCACCTGGCTGGTTGCCAAGTGCCGAGAAAATATCTGTGCTATTGCAATACCGTGCTTGTGTTGCCAAGATTGTTATTGTGCATGTTGCCGCTCCATATGCTCATACCTCCTACTTCAAGAATGCTCTAAATGCTCGTCTCTCTGCCTCAAGGAAGCGATGTCATCTCTTAAGATCTTGAACCTGGTCGAAAAGTGATCAAATAGATCTAGATGGGAGGAGGAAGAAGCTTGCTGGCATATGCTTGGGCCATCTTCCTAAAGCTTTTGTACGAATGAATGCGCCTCTTAGTAATGGCGCTCTTGGGGAATATCTGCTCTTCGCCTAACTCTTTTAATATGTCAGCTATCCCATAGAGAGCATAGATAAGGCATGGGTGGCCAATCTATATGATCGCGCTTTCGCATGTCATATACAAAATATAACTTGCAATCAATCGACTGATGTCGATAGTCAATTATTTTTTGGATCAGTTAATTTAACATGGCTCGATCTCTAGTTACCTCGCTCACACGAGAGCTTGGTAGCAGTCTAGCAAAAATGGAGTGATATGCATTGGATTTTCAAGTTTAGTGCATTGACAGAGAAATTGATAATTTTTTGCTCCCGCACTTTTCATTGGATTCTATAATCAGTTCTGGATAAATAACACAAAATTTCATTTTAATCAGGTCGACTATCTAAAAATATAATATTTTGATCAACATCGTAATTTGAAGAGCAATATACATAGTTGTTCGATCTACCATTGAATGCTACCCACTTGTCTCTTACAAAAGCCTTGGAATCCTTGTGTTCTTTTGTAATCCTTGTGTTCTTTAGTGTTATCTAGGAACTCTTAGACCACAAGGGCAATGGTGGTATTGTTTTTTTCTATAAATTCAAATCACCCCCAATCTAAAATAATGCGCTCAACAACACCATCAGGATTCTTAAATCCTCAAGAAATTTAAAGGAGAGAAGATTCATACCTCTATTGGGCTTCTGAGTTTACAAAGCGATTGGTGTCGTAGGACCTGTGCTCTCTTATTCTTCTTAGAACGAGAAATGGACGCCATATATTCAAAGCAGGAAGAAAAGGAAGGAGAATAGAGGCTAAGGCCCAAAGAATTCAAAGGCTAACGTGAAATTTTTTGAAAGAGGTCGATCCTTATTTTTAAATGAACTGGTGTCGTGGCATTGTGTGGGCAGTGCTTAGGCTTTATGTTATCGTTTTTGTGGCAATGAGATGGAGTGCTTCAATGTTGGGGCAAGACTTGATCAGTAAGAATAAATGTCAGCCAGCAAATCCCATTGCAATGACTAGTCACCATCAATGGAATTGATGGAGCACCACGGTGCTCGGAGTAACACTGTGGCATCAGGTCTAGATTCTCCCATTGCAATGACTAGTCACCATCAATGGAATTGATGGAGCACCACGGTGCTCGGAGTAACACTGTGGCATCAGGTCTAGATTCAATTAAGCACACTTATTGCCACAATTAAATCGTATTTGAAATGTCTAGTCACCATCAATAACATTGATTTAGCGTCTCGACCTAAGGGATATTGCAGCTTCATGTGTTGGGTTTCACAATCGTTTCAAGTAACACCAAATGTTCTATGTGGCAATGCAGCTTGATCAATTTTGTGCCGCTATGACTCTTTAGCGCCTATGTATTGTCGAGTACGTCGCTTCAATGCTTAGCCAGTTGACGTCAAGATGCTCACTCGATACACAGCTCATACATGATAGGGTTTGGCACCTCGACAATTAGGGTTATCACCCAATGCTGCACTAAAATCATATAAATAGTCAAATTTCTGTAGAGAATGCCATAATACACAAGACATTCAATCAACACACGAGCTATCAAACAAATGAAGCATACAAAAGATAAGTTTGGGTTACCTCCCAAAAAATGTTTAGTTTAACGTTTTCAGTCCGATAATCCAAATTCGCTAGCCATTTACTTTAAAAGCTGGGGTCCTGAATTTCTATCGTCTATAAGGAAATATTTTAACTACATTGAATGCTCTATACCATCTAGACTTCAACTTCCTGGAAAATAATTTCAATCATGAATAAAATAATAA
>NW_018245820.1:0-512 GCF_001263595.1 Phalaenopsis equestris
AGAATCTTAGAAATTCATTTGAGAAAAAAAGATTGAGGTACAATGATGTAAAAATTATAAAATACTTATAAGGTAAAAGAATGCATTGAGTTTTAAATTTAGGGAAAAAAAAGTGAAATTCAAAATGATTAAAGGCTATCCAGATATAGTAATCTTTACTTGAAAAAAAAAGTAAAGGATTCACAACAATCTCTAGAAAGGAAAAATATATAGGATTGAAAGCAATCCAAATGAAAAAATATATATAAGTGAGGAGAAACTTGATGAGATGCCTAATAAAAAATTGGCTTCACTTGGACCTACCTAAAGGGAAAACCTAAATACAATTCTAAACTTATATTTATGAAATAACATCTTTTACTAATAATGTTCTCATGAAGTTCCTATCATTTGAATATTTTAATTGTATTTTTTAAGTGACTTGATGTTACAACATATAGTCATTCTTGAAATGAATAGAAACTAGAATTCTTAAATTTGATGACTAGATAGTCTTGTACCTTCAAAGTTAA
>NW_018245821.1:0-9784 GCF_001263595.1 Phalaenopsis equestris
TGATTCATTTGTGGTGACTTTGAAGGAGCATATTTTGTGTAGTTTTAGGCAGAAACATAAGGGGAGGTACATAGTTATTGGTGGAGGATTTACATGTATACATATCTAAAAATGACATGAAAAGTGAGTTTTCTTAACTGTTACAAGTCTTACTATGATGATTCTGTTTGTAGTGGGATTGTAACATCTATACACTTAATGATGAGTAGAACAACAGTGGAACAGACACAGTGTTCATGAGAGAGATGTGAGCTGTGTGGAAGTTGTAATCAAGCCTGTTTTCTTTTTTTTTTATCTGATGTTAGTGAAATATTCTTCTTCGTGAACGTAGGTTAATCAATTCAACGTTGAATTAAGTAAATTTTTGTGTTTGATTATTGTTATGTGAATTTTTAGGCGTAGGCAATATTTTTGTTTAATAATTGATATCAGAGCTTCGGATTGTGGTTCGGTGCGACGGCAGCAAATTTGGCTGGTGTTGCTGACAGAGTTTGTAGTCGGTGGTCCGATGTGCTTTGTCGGCAAATTCGGAGGTTTAATGACAGGCTGGTGTTGCTGACAGAGTTTGTAGTCCGTGGTCCAATGTGCTTTGTCGGCAAATTCGGAGGTTTAATGACAAATCGGGGCGGTTTCTACGGCACCCCCCTCCCCCGCCCGAATTGCGTAAGGATTGCATCCTGCGGCAACTCGGTGCGGCTCAGGCGAAATTCGAGTAACAGAATGAAGAAAAGGAATTAAAAGGAAAAAAGAGAAGCTGCTTCTGTTAAGGAATTTTGGGAAACCAAGTTACTTTCGAAAGTGGAATCGCGTGCAAAAACGGAGAAAAGAAAAAAAAGAAAGGAATTTTTGGAAAGCAGTTTCTACAAAGCTTAAATTAAAAAGAAAAAAAGTTGATTTAAAAGATCTACGAAGCAAAAGTAAGATTTTTTTTTGGGGAAAGAGAGTTTCTGCATTTTGGTTAACCTACGTAGAAAAAAAATAATGAAGATGCTAAAAGAAAACAAAAAATATATAAATTAAAAAAAACAAACTTATTTTTTATCTTAAATTTATTTTTTTTGACATTTTTTTTGTTTATTATTATAATTTTTTTTGAGGTATCTTGCTGGAGAAATTTTTTGAGAAAGAAATTTTAATAGAGAAACGATAGTACGATGTTAGATTCTTCAACATCCACTATGACGGTCAAAATTTTGATTCATTAGGTGGTTAGGCATCCCATTAAAACTGATGTGTTGAAATTTGACGATAAGAAAAACTTTGACATGTGACGATGTGAGGTGATGAATGCATCGCGTTCTCTGAATCTGAAAGAAGTTATAGTGAGAAATGTTCTGAAGAGATGCTAGAGAGAGATTAGTTGAAGATGAACAAGAGTGTTTGTAGCTTGATTCGAAATTGCTTGACCTAGGAGATCAAATATGGGATGATGATGGAGTCTTCTGCAAGAAAATTATGGAGAATGCTAGAGAGCTAATATCTCATAAAGAGCTTAGAGAACTGTTTCCATATGCAGCATCGACTCTACTAATTTCAGATGAGACAAGGGTTATTGTTGATGAGCACTTAAATGAATTCAGAAAGCTGTTGGTAGGTCTATTAAATTTGGATGGAAATCTAAGAGATGAAGACAAGACACTCCTATTGAATTCGCTTTCAGATGGGTATGAATACTTCATTATGACACTCATTCATGGGAAGGAAGTCTTGAATTGTGGCGAAGTGACTACGACGCTATTGAATCATGAGTTCCGTCGAAGGGACAAAGAGTCTGCAAAGATAGAATCAGTTGTGCACTTACGCTCCAATGTGGCAGGTCTGAGAAGAAAAAAAAAGAATTGAGCAAAGAAAGGTAAAAGTGGCCACAATTCTTAAAAACAAGGTAAGTTTTGTGAGCGCAGTCATGGAAAAACTCGGTGTGTTTTTTTTTTAGAGATTGATCATTAGAAGAAAGGTTATCTGAAGCTGAATGAGAATGAAACGAAGTTGTATATGGGGTGAGTGAAAGCCAATATCATTGAAGAGACAGACTCAGATGTGTCGTTATCTGTAGTTTTTCATAATTTATTTACAGATCATTCATCTTAAAATCTGGACACAGTTGCTACTTATCACATTTGTCCCTATCGAGGGTATTTTTGTACATACAAGGAGTTGAATAGCGATGTAGTGACTATATGCAGCAATCAAGTGTGTTGCATTATTAGTGTAGGAAGTATCATTATTAGGATGCATGATGGTAATATGAGGGAGTTGTCCAATGTTAAACGTAATCCAAGTATCAAGAAGAATTTGTTGTCAGTTGAGGCTTTAGAGTCTAAGGGCTACAAGGTAGTTATTGAGGCAGGAGTTCTAAGGATATTTTGTGAAGTAATGGTTTTTTATGAAGAGAGTTCATCATCACAATCTTTACTATCTTCATGATAATACATTGACTGGAATGGTTGTTGTTGCTTATAGTTTTTCTGACACCACTATGTTGTGGAATATGCAACTAGCTCACATTAGAGAGAATTTACTTCAGGCTTTGGTGAAGAAATGATTGATCAAAGGAGCTAGCATTTGCAAGCTAGATTTTTGTGAACATTTTGTGTTTGGCAAAAAGACACAGATATATTTTGGTACTGACATACATATTACAAAAGGTATTTTAAAGTATGTTCACACTAATGTTTGGGCCCGATGAAGACAACAACATTCAGCGAGCAGAGATACTTTGTCTCTTTTATTGATGATTACTCCAAGTATGTTTGGATGTACACCATGAAGCACAAAAATAAAGTGTTGGAGCTTTTTGTAACTTGGAAGAAGTAGATTGAGACTCAGATTAGTAAAAATATGTGGTGTATCAGATCAGAGAATGAAGGCGAATGCGGTTTTGCAAGATTACCAAAGCACTAGATAGAGCACTACTTCACTATTCGAGAGACGCCATTATATAACGTGGTGGCAGAGATGATGAATTGAACTTCTGTGGAAAAAGTTCAATGTATGTTATTTATTGTTAGGTGGGGTAGAATTTATTGAGTCGATGTCATAGAATATGTTGCACTTGGTGAACTGTCTACCTTCTGCAGCTATTAGAAAAAAGACCCCAAAGGAGAAGTGGTCAGAGCATCCTGCTAGAGATTATGAGCATATGAGAATGTTTGAGTATTAAACTTACTGCCACTTACAAAATAATAAACTGGAACCACGGGCAAAGAATGCAATCTTCTTTGGCTTCAGGCATGGAGTTAAGGGTTTTAAGTTGTATGATTAGTCAGAAATGAAGGTTGTCATTAGCATTGATATTAAATTTGACGAGACAAGCTTGTTGAAAAATCAGACTCAAAGCAGGTGGATATTTCTACTAGGATTACAGATATATAGTAGAAGTTGGATTTTGATGCAACGCCACTTATTTTACAGAATTGCTTCACTCGGATTCAGATACCTGATTTAATTGTAGCTTAAAATGTATCTATTTATAGTGCTCAAAAGGTGGTGGAAGAAGATGTTTAGGATGAGACTCTTTCTCCGGAAGTTATTGCAAGGAGCAGGACCAGACATCATAATGTCCTAAAACTAACTTGGTTGAGAGATCACATTACATTTTTACTTTCGGCCATAGAGGCCAAAATTTCTTATCATTAAAAAGAAGTGGTGAAGAGCCTAAGTTGTGATCTTTAGAGAGAGGCAATGGAAGAAGAGATGGAGTATCTTGAGAAGAATGACACTTGAAGATTGGTGAAACTTCCTACGGGAAGGAAAGTCATCGAGTGCAAATGAGTGTATGCTAAGAAGGAAAGATTTTGTGGAGCCGATGTATGATACAAGTCAAGATTATTGGCAAAAGGCTTTGCACAACAAAAAATGATTGATTATGATAAAGTGTTCTCCCCAATGGTCAAACATCCATCAATCCATGTTCTCTTAGCACTCATAGCACGATACATTCTAATCTTGGAACAACTCGCTGTGAAAATTTTATTCCTACAAATTGAATTGCGAGAGCAAATCTACATGTTGCAGCTGACTAGATATGGAGAATCAAAAGACTTGGTTTGTAAACTGGACAAGTCTTTGTATGGGTTGAAGCAGTCACCATGACAGTGGTATAAAAAATTTGATCAGTTCATGAGGAGACAAAGCATGTGAGGAGCCAATATGATCATTGTGCATGTTTCAAGAAGTTGGTCAATGGTGAGTTCATTTATTTGTTTATATATGTTGATGATATGTTGATTGCATCTATCAGTTAGATTAAGGTTGATATGATGAATAACCAACTGTCCAAACATTTTGAAATAAAAGTGTTGGGTGAAGCTTGCAGAATTATTGGCATGGAAATTCTAAGGGACAAGGCAGTTGGACGGGTTTGACACTTGTAAGGAGCTTATGTTCGAAAAGTGCTGAATAAATTTGGGGTTGATGACTCGAGCAAGGCTGTGAGTCTACCCATTACATCTCATATTTGGTTGAGTTTAGATCAATATTTTAAAGATGATTAAGAGAGTAAAGATATGCAATCAGTTCCTTTTGCTAGTGCGGGGGCAATTTGATATATGTCATAGCTTGTACTAGAACATATATTGCACAAGCAGTTGATGTTGTGAGCAGGTTTATGCATGATACAATAAGGAGCCATTGGCTGACTGTGAAGAGTGTTTTGAGGTATCTGAATGTACGATTAATGTTGGCTTGGTATTTAAGAGAAATGATCCAGTGCAAATTTATGTGTAAGCTACACCGGCTTAGACTATGTAGGTGATATGGATATGCGGAGATATACAACTTATTATTTCTTAATATTGGTAAGAGATCCAGTCAGTTGGAGGTTGATTCTTTAGCATACTATTGCTTTATCTACAAAGGAGGCTGAGTAAATAACAATCACGAAGGAAATTAAGGAAGCAATATGGATGCAAGGTCTATTGGATGACTTAGGAGTTAATCAAGAGTCTTTAACGGTGTCGTATGACGGTCAGAGTACAATATTCTTGATAATAAATCTAGTTTATATGCTCATACCAAGCACATTGATGTGTGGTACCACTTTATTCAAGACTAGATTGATGACGAAAAAGTATGCTGAAGAAGATACGAAAGAAAATCCAACTGACATGCTCACGAAGATACTACCAGTCCAATAATCTGCAAAAATTTGGTAAACATCCAAGCTTAGGACTGATTTCCTAGGAGGGCTTTTTAAATAACTATGTGATGCTTGATTGTTGTCGCTAGGGAGGCAATACGTAGGCAACCATCTTGTTGCAGTTGAATTGGAATTTGGAGCCCATTTGATATTCTCTTACTTATCTGAAAGTAAGAAATGTGGTGGAGATTGTTGTATTTTATGAGTTTATTATGATTGATTTATTATTATTATTATTTTTTGGTTTATTTCCATATATGCTTTAAGCCTTCGGTATAAAAGAGGACTTAATGTTCACGAGAGAGATGTGAGGTGAGTAGAAGTTGTAACCTAATCCTGCTTTTTTTTCCACATCCGGTGCTAGTGAAATCTCCCTTCCTGTGGACGTAGGCAAATCAATTCAACGTTGGCCCACGTAAATCTTTTGTGCTTAGTTGTTGTGTGAATTTCACATGTCCACATTGTTTTCGCATAACATGTCGGTCGACTTTGCATCATGCTACAAGGGTGCACATTCTATGTAATTTGACCCTAGGTGGGCCCTCTTTCTCCATGCCTCTATTGATCCTTTAGATTTTCTTAAGATTCATACTAACTTATTTTTGATGTACATAATATAATAAAGTGGCGGTGAAAACTTGATGGATAAAAGAAGAAGCATTGGAGGATTTTATTGAAACAATCCACTACACAAATTCTCATAATCAATTGGCAGCATGTAAGCAGCAATCATGAGTTAAACACTACATATAAAGCATAATATAAGAAATAAGCAGCAACCAACATGTTTATCACTTGAATTGGCATAACATTGACTTCCTCCAAATAGAGTTTTGACATCAGCACTAAAGATTAGAAAAATTTAATAATTGTAAGAGAGCAGATTTCGCATGAAGAAGAGATCTGGAAAATGAAACTTTCAGAATTGCAGAAAACTGCAATATTCATTTTATGAAAATGCAGAAATGAAAGGTATCAAACAGTGTTATAAGATAATGCTGATGAATCTAAGTCGATTTTCTCTTTTTTTCGTTGTAGTTCTAGTGTTATTGAGTTGATTTATGTGCTCCGAAGTTCTGTAAGTCTTCATTAGATAATATGTTAGGTGTAGTTATTTGTACTGTATTAAATACTCAAACGGTCATATTATTAGTGAGAGAATTTGAAAAAAGTGGAATGCCATCGATCATTGAACGCTTGAATCACCCTTCTTTGTGGTATTTCAATATTACGAGAATAAAACACAAAGAACTATGCTTAGCAATACCATGCTCACGGATATGATGAGCCGTTGCTTGGCCTCAAATTTTCTCATTGAATAATGAATGATTTGAAGGTACCACAAAAAAATTATATATATATAATATATATATATATATAAGCAAACCTCTCGAGGAAATATAACGGACCAAAAGTTTGGTCAAAGATGACCCGCTAAGGAACAAATGATACATCACGTGAGCCTTCAAGTCCTGTTGCCTCTTCCATATGGGTTAACATTGCTGAGTTTTTACTTTGTTAAGCAACCTTGGATAGGTTAGCAGTCATTGGTGGACTACACCTGATCTCTTTCACATAGGTTCATAAGCGAGCAATGCTCCAACAAACAACCTCGGATGGATTAAAAATTCCTCTGTGAATTTCTATTGCCTTATCCCAAATGAGTTAGCATCATTGAGTAATACTCTGATGCACTGTCCCAGGTAAGTCAAAGGTCACTGACGATTTATCCCTACAGTAACCTTCTCATATACTAGAACTTCTAAATGACATATGGTATCCACTACGACATTAAAAGAGAACATGCTTCAACATTATCACAAAAAAGATACTCGGGAGGCAAAGATCCAACAAAATCAAATAACTAAACAAGATGATCAATCGACGTAGCTCATACAATGTTATTTTAACAAAAGATGAAAAGAAATAGCTACAACTGTATGGTCTGTACAACTTGAAAAAAGCAAATACACTAAAATATATAAGAGTAGAGCACTAATCAAAGTTAACGTTCTTCTCCGCCTCCTTGTCGTCATTAGAGAACACCTTATTCAATTCACTTTTAATATACTCACGATCATAATTTGATGGAGAATACTTTGAAGCTTTGCTGGGAGTGAGCCCGTCCATGACAATCTTGATTTGACGTTGTGTTGCTCGACTCCCCTTCAACAAATCACGTATGAATCCTTCCTTGCTGAACCACTTTTGCTGCTCCTTATCCTCAACATTGAGCACTCGATCACGAGCCTCTTGAACATGGTCTCGAATGATAGTTTTGAACTCAAGCTAATTCTTGAAGTCCTTGACCACTTTTTGCTTAACCTTTGCAACATAAACATCCTTCACATACCTCAAAATTGGATCTCATCCTCCTAGGCAAACACTGTCAACTTAAGGGCTTTTATGCTCCTATTACTTTCACTGAGATCGGCTCGTGCACCCACTAATGCCTCTCGAGCTCTCTCCAGATCTTGAAGCTACAATGAGAAGGAAGTCACCATTATTGAGAGTTTTGTCCTGCACTCTGTCAACCGTGATTCCAGAGCCGTGACTCTTTCATCTCCAAATTCATTACAGTGCTTATACTTGCCTTGAAGATATTTGATCTTAACATATTCAAAGTTCCAATTTCTGAGAGCTAGTCCTAGTCCCATATGAATTTCCACCATTTTATTCATTTGAAAGAAAAGAAGTCTAGGTCAGACAAATAAAATAATTATACAGTAGTAGAAGATAAAAGAAATTTACAAAGCCATCGGTCTCCAAGAGCCCAGTACATTCATGAGACAACACATTTTCAGGAATATGAATAGTAGATAGACTGGGCAGAGACTTCCGCAATTCTTTAACCCTCCTATGTTGTTTTTGAGGGAGTAATTCACAGTTTCTTTTCGTTGGGGGCCGCTTTGAGGATACCACGGGGTTAGCTCGAAAAATCCTTTCTTAGATTTCTTTAATGTTACAATCGTGGATTGTTCGGGGTGGAATGAAAGTTTGGCCTTTATTAATGATTCCTCGCCCATAAATTCATGAATATATTGCGTCTCGAACAGCATCTTCTTAAAGTCATGAAATCCTGACATCAACAATATTCCCTTCTCGGTAGTATGAAGAGAGACGGACAACCGCTAGAACCTTCCTCGCCCCTCACGGAGCCCCCAATTATTCTTCATAAAGAGGAATCTCACAGATTATTGCCTTATCAGTTCTTTCAAGAAAAAATATAACATCAACATCACACTATCATGCTTGTTACTAAAGAGCCCACACAACTACGCTAAAACTGTTTATGTTACGTCAACCTGTAACTCATAAAAAAAATAGTTAACTTGATAAAGACTGTCACCACCCAGGAAGACAACTAAGCAATCAAAACTTCGAACAACTTCATGAATGATAAACTCAGGTGCCGATAGAAATCATACATTAGCTCTTAGAACAAAAATATACTCAGAAAGAGGAGAATATGCTCAGTCAGTTGAAGTCAACAATTTCACCACTATGTCATTCGGGAAGGAATACTTCTTTCAGAACAAAATCAAGTCACTCTCCATCAGAATTGATGTCACATCCTTCGAGTTCTGGCCCGTCCTTTGGTTCTCAGCGGAACATGGTTCTCCAGCTGTCGCCATTTTCACAACACAAAAGAAGATCTCTTTGCTTGTCTGCTACGCAAAATTAGGACAACATTTCTCTTCGCCGCAACACAAAAGAAGATCTTGGTGCTTGTCTGATACGCAGGACGAGGAATAATTTTCTATTAGCATCAACAAGAAAAAAGATCTCATTGCTTGGCTACTATGCAAGACGAGGAAAAATTTTCTTTTGGCCGTAACACAAAAAAGTATCTGGTTGCTTGCCTGCTATGCAATACGGGGACATCTTTATTCTTCTGGAAAATCTTCCTAGCAGAAACCTCCAGTCTCCACTCTCTCTCTTTTTTTTTTCTCATTCTCCTTCTCCTCACTTGTGGTTCGTTCCCTCATCCATGGATTCTATTTATATCCTTAAGAGAAGACCTAGCATTAAATGCAAACATTAAAAGAAAAAAACTTAAATTTACATTAAGGGTCTCTTTGGGGCAGCTGCAGTTTATTGAATAATTTGCTGATAAACTAATTAAAAATAATCTCCTGATAAGCTAGGTGCGGTGACAATTATAATTTTTTATTTTTTTTTGAAAAAGTCTAACTGCTGCCAGAAAACTGTCATCACACCTAGATAGGTGCGGTGTGAAAACATTATTTTCAGCATTTTGAAAACGCATAAGCTGAAAACGCATAAGCTGCCAAGAAAACGCATAAGCTGCCAAAACGCAGTTTAACCAAATAGGTCAGGTGTGTTTTCAAAATGCAACTGCACCAAATAAGCTGCCCCAAACAGACCCTAATCTCGTCATTTCATCTTTCAGCTTTTGGCCTTCCATCTCTTTGCCTTTCACCTTCCTCATTCCAGTTTCAAAAGTAAGAAATAAAAAATTATTTCAGGCATTGAAGAAAAAAATTCTTCATATGTTCTTCTTTAATTATTATAAGTTAAATATATTTAACCTACTATAAATATAATTAAATTACTTTTCAAGCCAACTTTATATATATATATATCTATGTATATATATACATATGTATATATATATATATATAT
>NW_018245821.1:9981-10812 GCF_001263595.1 Phalaenopsis equestris
TATATATATATTTATTTATTTATTTATTTATTTATTTATATATATTTATATGTATGCATGTATGAAAAAAATTGAATTTTGTTTTCATATTCGGAATTTGCATCGGTCCGCATTCCAACTTTTAGCCTTTCAAATTTCCTAATTTCAAATAAAAAATGACAGCTATTACAAAAAAAAAAAGAAAAGAGGAAAAATCTCCTCAAATTACACCTTGTGGGTGGCTATAATCTGCTTAAATCCCACCTTTTTCAGTTTAGGTCCCTCAACCGATCCAAGTCTCGCGGGTCCAGCCTTGCATTGGTTCAAATGTCATCGGTTCAGCTCCTGGACTGGTCCAAATCCCACAGCTCGCGGTCCAAATCCCCTACGACGATCCAACTACAGATGGCTCGCCTTTCAACCCTCTAATTTTTCGTGGTCATGTCTCATTGATCCAGCTCCCCACTCCCATTTAAGCGGCCCATTGTGCCAAACCACAGTTGTATTTTCGCAACCCGCCCATTGGTCCTCATAGCGGTCCGGCAAAAATAATATTTTTCATACTTAGTAGGGGATATGAACTCTAGACATTTTGCAGGAAGAAAAAGGAAGGCACCATGTGAGTTGAGCTTAATTCTTTGATTAAATATTTATGCATTTTAATTTTGTATTAATATTAAACTGTGAAAATATAAACGCACCTAGTGTGGGAAGTTGGTTGGCAGTTGCTTTGTCAATCGTAAGACCCCTCTGACTCGAGTTCGATCCCTACTGAGGACAACAAACACATATGAGAAGCGGTATTTCAAAATACTACTCTTTCATATATATATATATATATGCTACAACGAG
>NW_018245821.1:10825-32074 GCF_001263595.1 Phalaenopsis equestris
AGGGACTAGCCATAGGACTTTCCTGTTGACTATTCTTAGAGGACTAAAAAAGGAACCCTCACCATTAGAAATTCTACACTCTTTTTTGCTCAACTTGAAGTTCCACATATTGGTCCTAACCTCTAGCACTTAGTAGGTGGGGTCATTATGGGGGAGCCCAATGAGAGTTCCTATAAGACTGCTTGACCTTAGGGTTGACCCTTGGTATTATTCTAGAGCTAAGACACTTACTTGCACTCACCTCACTCACAATCACTCACAAAATTTAAACCCAAAATTTTGTTGACTTTGATCCATTAATTCTTTAGGAGACTCATGTAGATGACTCCCTAAACCCACTGGCCCTAGGCTAGGGTTTAGTTAAGACCAGTATATAGAGGACTCAAATGGGATTTCTATTGTTCTATAGCTCATTTATGGTGGTTGGCACCCCATTTTCACCAAAAATACTCAACTTGGCATTTTTGCCCCTAAACTCCCCCAAAAAACCAAAGTACCCTTGAAACCCTAAATTTGGCCAAAATTCTCAAATTTATCCAAAATACTCAAATTTGTTCAAAAATCATTTTAAATCTTTTGAAAACATTCAAATTACCCCAAATCACAAAAAAATTCCCAAATTACCAAAATGCCCCTCCTTGACCCAAAATTTCAAAAATTCCAAACTTAAAAGATCTCCAAATCCAATTTGGATCCTTCAATTGAACCCAATTTGGCCAATTTGACCATTTTGATCCAAACCCCTAAATTACCTTTAAAGGCCCAATTTCCCTAAATTTACCTCAAATGTCCATCAATTTGGTCCTGATTTCCCCCAATTTCAATTCTAAACTCAAATTAAGCTTCCATATTACTAATCTAAACCAAATACAGGCTCAATTGGCCCATGCTTTGAGCGCAATTTTGATCTAAGTCAAACCTCCAGTTTTGGTCTTATGGCCACCTCCCATGGCCCTAAACCAAATTGAACCCCATAACATACTAAATTTGCAGTCTCAATTTGAATTTTAAACTCTTCATAACACTCCTAAAAATCAAACTTGACCTTGAATTGGCCTTGGTGAAGCCTCAATTTCATTTAATTTCAACCCAAATCCAAAAATCCCCAATTTTGCCCTAAATTGGTCATGTCTCAAAATTCCACCAAATTGATTGCCTTAGCCCCAAAATTTTAACATCTTTCTTGATCATTTGGATCATTTAATTGAGCCAAATTTTCATAGCATCTTTTTTGATCATTTGGATCATTTAATTGAGCCAAAATTTAAGCCTAGCTCAACCTAAGCCTAATTCTAGTCCTATCTCAAAAATTCCCAAAACCTTCCAAATAATCTTAATTTCATTTTCCTCAACTATCACATGACCCAATTTGGCCGATTTAACCATCTTTGATCAAAACCCCCAATTTAAATCCTAAACTCAAATTCACTTTTGATATGGTCAAACTAGACCAAATCCAAGCTTAATTGGCCCATGATTTGAGTATAGGTGAAACCCCCAATTTTGGTCACATGACCTAATCTCACCAAATTGAACCCATAGCCTAGTCAATTGGCCCCAATTAATGTTACAAAATCCTTATAACATTCCTACATATCAAAACCAACCATCGATTGGCCTTGGCGAAACCTAAAATTTATTTGATTTTGGCCTAAATCCAAAATTCCCAAATTTAGCTTCAAATTGGCTAGGTCCTCAAATTTCACCCAATGACCTTGAATTGGCCTTGGTGAAGCCTCAATTTCATTTAATTTCAACCCAAATCCAAAAATCCCCAATTTTGCCCTAAATTGGTCATGTCTCAAAATTCCACCAAATTGATTGCCTTAGCCCCAAAATTTCCACTCCATTACTTCATGAAAAATCTTCATAGCATCTTTCTTGATCATTTGGATCATTTAATTGAGCCAAATTTTAAGCCTAGCTCAACCTAAGCCTAATTCTAGTCCAACATGCCCAAATTGACCAAAATCTCAAAATCCTTCAAATTGAGCTTCCAATTGAACTCGAAATTGCTTCAATACTTCACCAAAAATCTTCATTGCAATCATCTACGCAATTTTGATCAATTAATTGGGCTCAAACTCATGGCTAGTCTAATCCAAACCTAAGTTTGGTCATCTGGACTCATATTGGACCCATGCACCAAAATTTGCCTAGCCACCTTAAAGCCACCAAACTCCTCCTAGGGACCAGACTAAACCATGAAAAACCCACCAAAACATTCTAAGGACCAATGGATCCCCAAATTAAGGGATTTTAATCCATTTTTGGACCCAACTTGCAAAACCTCCCTCATCATCAGTAACCTTTGAGGGTAAATCATAATTAAGCCTCCCTAGCTCATCTGACATCCTGGCCACCTCCCTTGGCCTTGTCAGCCGGCCTAGCCTTGCCAGCCGGCCTAGTGGCTGGAAAACACCAATACCGTGAGCTACCCCTAAGAATTTAAACCCAATTCAAAACTAGAGGCCAGCTCACCCTAATTAACCTTTAAAGCTTCTCTGCCCTCCACCTAAGCTTCACATTGCACCCAGATGGAGGCCATGACAGCCACCCTAAGCCAATTTTATTTAAACCTCACCTCCATGGACAATGAAGGAGAGCTGAAATTTTCTTAATTTGAGCTGAAATTTTCTTAAGGAAACTCTGCCAAACTGACCTTAGAGACTCTCTAAGACCTCCTCAGTTCAAGCCAACCATTTTCCCCCACTGAGCTTCACTGTGGAAGCTCAATTTTAAGCTTGAATTTTTGTCAAGCTTGAATTTTTGTCAAAAACTCAAAAACTAGGACAGATCTCTCCACACCTCCACAGTGAATCAAACTTCAATTAACTGTGCACACACCTTCCCCACAATAAAAGAAGTTGATTCCCCACAAAAGTCCCCTCTGTGCACAATACTAATAATATTTTAAATTATAACTACAATTTGAATTAGTTTTGTTAAAGGTAAATATTGGCTTTTTCCCAAATTGTTTCTTTATTCCCATAGTCTTCTCACGATCATCTCTATGTACTTAATGAATGGTGATACTCTCACTGCTTGTTGTCAGAGTTGGAAGGCCTTGGTTTCTCTGTGCTCTCAATACATATTTACTGCATTTTATACCGTATAATCCATATAGGTAGGTTCATCTTGAGTAGATGAAGCTCTAGGACCAATCCCCATGATATTTTGTTAAGTCTATAGGGAGATCTTAAGTTTTGATTGAGGACGGTTCTCGGGTTAACCTATTTGGGGACGATGACGGGGAGCCGTCTGATCGCCTGTTTATCTCATCAACGGACGAGATGAAGTCGAACAGTGCTTCGGTTCATAAAGCGCGGGCCGAGCCAGCGGCTACGGGCATGGCGAATGGCGTCATCCAACCAGAGAGCGCCACACGTGTTTTTGGGGCCACCTAGGATCTAGTCAGCACCGCACGTTTAAATAAATAAATAGGGTGTTTTTTGATTCTTTTTAAATCTCTTATCTTTAAAAATTCATATCTTGGGATAAAAAATCACAAAAATAAAATAAAAATATCATCTTGCTCAGTGAACAGATGAGAACAATGTGAAAATAATTTTAAGTTTATCTAATGCATATTTTATTTTTAATTAGTTAAATACTATTTTGAGTATTTTGATTCTCCATGCATGTAGACATTTCATCATAACTTGAAATTTTGGCATGTTGTTGCCTCTATCTTAGGGAACATCCTCTGATTTTTCCAAAGTCAGAGAAGATCTCTAGACAGAGATTCATATTTTTCAAGTTTATGTCTATTATTTGCATAAATTAATCATAATAATTAGCATGTTGCCTAGAAAATTCTAAGATAATTTTGTAAGGTTTATTATGGCCAGAGAAACCTTCGGAAAATACTTCATGATCTAAGTCATTAAGAATGTACCTAATTTGCACAAACCCTAAAATGCAAAGAAAATTAGTTTTGGGAAACACAAACATCTAAATGACTTGGTTTTTAATATCCACTGTAATTTGAAGTTCAAAGAACTCTCCATAAAAATTTCACAATATTTGGAGCTCATTTGATAACTCAAATTAATTTTCTAATTTAAATGTCATTTTTAACACTAAAATGATTTTTTAACAATCAAAATATAACTCAAAAAATTATAAAAATTAGTTTTTGGAGTTCTCTGTGATCAGATGAATTTTCTAAAAGTAAATTTGTAATTAAAATAAAAATTCTATTTTTAAGCCTTTCTTTAATATTTAAATAATTAAAAAATGTAAAAATCACAAAAATAATAAAATTCATTGAAATTTTCTAAATTATTTTCTAAGCATTTATAAATAATTGTAATATTTTTCCTGATTTTCGAAGTGAAGATATTGAATTTTGAAGCTTAAAATAATTTTTAAATTCGAAAAATGGATTTTCACTAAAATAATTCTAAAAATTCAAAGAAAAATCAAAAAAATGTGAAATTTATTTTTCTAGGTTCCCTAACCTCAGAGATATTTAATAAAAATGTGAAACTTAATTTTCTATATTTAAAAAATTAATAAATGGCCCTGAACTTGAAATAATTCTAATAATTCAAATAAAACTCAAAAAATCATGCATTTGTCCCAAGTGTTTCTCTGGTCTAAGTCTATCTCCAGTAAAAATTTCAAGTGATTAGGCTTTGTCTTGGTCAAGTTATGGAATTTTCTTTGAAAAATCTCATTCTTGCATATAAATATATAAATTAAATTAAAATTTGAAAAATCACATTTTCTCCTCTGATGTCTTAATTGAATGTCTTAATTGATCCATGAGTGAGGTCGAATGCAAATTCCAAAATCATTTGTATTAAATTTAAGGAATTATGAAGTATTAGAGACTTAGGGGCAAATATGCAAATTCTAAAGTCTTAACAACATTAACTTGACCCTCTAAGAGTCTTCACCCACATAATTCTCAAATTAAATTATAAGTGATAATTACACTACTCTTAGGGATAATAGGGATAATTGAAGATAATTGAAACATCAATGTTCATTGAGCATTAAAGGTATTTACATGATGGGTTATTAAGCAATATAACAAGTTTAAAAAGAGCTCGAGACTTTTCACCAGACAGTGAGAGGGAAGCATGAACTTGCTTCTTTCTCCAGATCTGTTGGATAGTTGGATACATCGGAGCGGAGGTCTACTAAACTTAATATGTTTTGCTTAACAAAAATCATCCTTAATCAAATTAATAGGGACCCACCAAGATATGACCAAGGTTTGGATAGATCACTAAAACCTTATTTTTTTGCTTGATATAAAGTGCTCTCACATGCATTCTGAGTTTTAGGTGATGGAACGAGAAGACTCGTCAGGTACGTTTATTATAATTTACAGTGCTGTCTTTCTTGTACTTTCATACTGTACTTTTTATGCTGACAAAACTTGCATGCTAAACAACGATGTCACCTTGCATGAAAACCAAAACTGTTAGGATAACCACGAAACCAAAACCCAAAATTAAAATCAACCAAGATAAAATTCACCGTCACAACATTCAAAATATAAAACAGCTCAAAATTTAATCACAAACATATTTTAAACTACAACTACAACTAAATTAAGACGTCTCTATCGGATGATCGGGAATCCCTCGGAGGAGGTAACCTACGGTTGCTAACGAGGCTTCCCACGGTCTAAATAAAATTATGAAACTCATTAAGTTGGTTTAGTAAATTCATTTGGACTAAGTGAATCCAATAGAAAATAGTGGTGCCAGAAAGAGGGAACCGTGGGATCCTAATCGGTGTCGCTCCAATCAACTTTAACATTCCCCTTAAGATTTAAATAACTTCAACTATAATGCCGTCTGATTTGACATCACAACATGACACCCTAGAAAACTTAAACTCATCATGGCAAGGAGCTTGTAAGTAGCACTCTGGGCAGCACGACCATCTTCAACAGCAAAACCTATCTTCTTCAGCTAAACCATTTCCTTCCTTATAATTAAATAACCAAGCCATAAGATTTTGAGGTAGTTTGTTTATGCAACGTAAATCCTCACCTTATCTTTAGGCCTTTATACAGCTCTGCGATACAATATAAGCCCTAACTCATCTTAGAATTCCGAGCTTATTGTTCATTACGACCTAAATGCTTACATCTTCCAGGCTATTTGTGCGATCGTTTCACACAAATGTAAGCCCTAATTAAATAAAATTGGCAGGATGAAACCTCTAAATATTTCTCCTCAAAGCTGAAACTAAACAATCAGATAGATCGGGAAGTCACCGAGGTTCTCCTCCGGATCCATGACATCCCCTAGTTTTTCATCCTTTGGATTCCAAAAACAAAATGCTCTAAAACAAAATGCTCAATTTGAGCCAATCTCATTTCACATCTCTTTGTCCGATTTCGTTGAAAAGTCATATTGTTTGACCTCCTTGAAGATAATATTTCCTGATTTTTATCGAGAGTTTTCTTAGGTGACTTCAGTTATCTAAGATGTAATTAACTATACGGGCTTGCCCTTATAGTAAGCTTGTCCAAACTCAGCTTAATATAAACCCTATTTAATTCTTCATACTAAATAGGGGAAATTGTTAGCAAATAAAACAGTTTCGCAGACCAAACGAATGTCATATATTTCTTAGTTTGTTTGATCGAGCCTCATCCTCAAGTCTTGTGTTTATCCTTCGGGATAGATTCAGAGTTTGAGGAATAACGCTCTTTCATTGAAACTATGAAAAATATGGGGTTAGTTTGATTTCATGTTTTTTTCTAAATTATATATCTATATGTAAATTAAAATGTTCTTCCGAAGCGGACGACAGGATTTTGATTCCGGTAACTGACAACTTCCTACGGACAACTCCACAACCCAAAAATAGTGTCGATAATATATATATATATATATATGTATGGACTGACATCTGAACACAATTTTTTTCATTAAATGTTGTTAGTTTCATGAAAAATATAACGTGATTGGCCTTAAGTTATCTGTCTTTCTGTGTGTGTGTGTGTGCCGCGTACTTAGATCAGTTAGTCGGACATCTGCTTGTCTGTTGTAAGTCTCCTCTGGTCTGTGGTTCAATTCCCCCCGAGTGTAGGGTGTGTTGCTCTAATTATATACGCGTGAGAAATGATCGGAGCTCGTATCATAACCTCCGACTATTCATAATTTAAAAAATATATATGTAGATGTATATATATATATATCTATGTAGAAGTATATGTTTGTATGTATCTATCTATTATGTATGTATCTATATATTTGTATATTTTTATGCATGTATGTATATATATATATATATATATACTATATAACGGTGTGTATGTATCTGTGTGTATGTATGTCTGTATGTATGTCTATATATATATATATATATATATATATGTGTGTGTGTGTGTGTGTGTGTGTGTGTGTATGTATTTGTATATTTGTATGTATGTATTTGGAATCACTTTTATTTTTTATTTTTTTTTAACTTTATTTTTAAAATTATCTTTGTTTGACATATTCATCATATATATTTTAATTTTAAAAAACAAATCAAATTAATTTAGAACACTTAAATTAATTTTTAGACGTTTCTATTGGCCTTAAAAATATTAAAAATATCATAACATATCAAATACATTTATTTCAAATCAAAACATTAAAAAGATAAAATAAATATAAAAACCATCTCGTCAACAATATTTCCAATCATCATGGGTTTAATATAAAACATTTAACAATTTAATAAAGAGACATTTACATGTAACTTTTATATTTACCTATCTCAAATCTATACTTTCATAATTACAAGTCTCCCATGAGATAGGTAAATCCATAAGAATTGGGTGTTATGTATCTAATTTTCCCTTTAATAAAACTACACGATCTAATCAAAGAAAAAAAAAAAAATCTTTAATAAAACTACAAGATCTAATCAAAGAAAAAAAAAACAAAAAATAAATCTTTCATATCTCTATCTATCCCTAACAAATAATCACAAACCACAACTCGAATCCATCGACATACCCTCAAACACTCACGACATCTGCGATTCAAACCGATGAAACAATGTCATTTCTGCCAAACAACTTCGATAGACACTCGAGAGCCGTCATTTCAACACAAGACGCACTGGGGTTAGCGTCCACCTAAACTTTTATTGAAAATTCATTCCCCTACATCCAACACACCATCTTCTTCCCCTTCTTCTCCCTCCATCCAACCTCATCCAAAACACTAATCATCTCTTCAAAATCCTCCTCCTCACATGGTATTCTCAATCCCTCCTTCTGACTGAAACCAAACTCCTTCTCCATCTTCTCCAATATCTCCTTAAACTCTGGCAAGCAAAGATAAGCAGTTGGAATCACAAACCTTCTCATTTCAACTCCAACATACACAGCCAAACACCCCTTTGGAACCTTCTTCTCTACTCCAATCAATGCAGCCTTCATCCCCTCCTTTCTTGCCTTCAATGCCATGTTCCTTTCAGCCATTTTCAGACCTCTGATGAAGTTCATCATCCTTATAGAGCTAAAGACAGAGAAATCTGAGAGCTCTGCAGCCTTAAATAGGTGAAGAAAGTTCATCTCCTTAGTTGGCTCCCACAATGTTAAGTGCATGCAGTTTCTTTACTTTATTTGAACGTAATTGGTGTCATCTCTCTATCATCTTGTCTGTATAATAGCTGTTGGGAGTTTCTGTATTTCTGGATTTGAATTGGTCGTCTGAATTGTAGGAGGATTTTATTTTTTAATATGTTAAGTCAAAATTAGTGGTGAGGTTGAGAATGTGGAACTGATCGGATCAAAATAGGTTGGAGGCAATGTTTTTTGTTGTAATGCTATCGTCTTTGACAATCCGTTTTGGGGTTTGGAATCTTTTTTTGGTTGAAAGGAATAGGGAGGAATTCAATGGAATTGAATTTTTTGTTGTTGCTGTTGGTGGTGGTGTTGTTGTATTTATCGTGATGAATTCATATTGATAATTTAAATATTGCAATGTGATTGGCATATAATTATGTTTGTTTAGGATTTTGATAAAAGAAGGGATATTTTAAAGTCATATAAAATAAATAATATTTGTGAAAACTAAGAAAAATTATTAATTGGGTAATTTCTTAGGCTTCCTTAACAAAAAATAAAATTTTAAAAAAAAACATAATTTTTTTATTAGTCGGAGTAAAAATTCTTTCTTAGTTAATGACTGGTTGAATTTTTTTAGCTAATGTATTATCGGCTGATCAAACGAGTGAAAGGCTGGAATTAATTTAACGACAGAATTATTTATTGGCTTGTCAACCAAGTGAATCGGTTGAAAAATAGATTGACATTTGCAGTCTATTCACCTAACACATAAAATCTTTTTCTTTGTCAGTTGAAATCAGTAGAAACTAATTACCAGCTAAAAGTTCAGCTAGCTAGTAATAAGCTGGTAGCTAGGCTTTATTGTATCAAATCAGAACATCAAAACCTTAACTTCCCCTCCATTCTCATTTTTGTTATCTCCTCTCCTAGGTCGAAATGACTTGACGATAATGTGAGAGGTCAGCTTACAGACATCATAAGAGGTCAAGCTCCAAAAAGGTAACCATTATATTTCTCCCCTTCCCTTATTGATCTCCGACTCTAGCACATAGCATACAACAAGGTTTTTCTCAAGCATAAAACCCAATTCATGTGTATTTACATGTCCAATACCTAATTTGTTACTTTAGGGTTTAGGAAATTTACACACCAAGCACACATTTGTTATGCATTTGCATATCTAACAGCCAAACTTCCATATTTACATACATAAACTTTTGGTGGTTTGAGCATATGCATGAAAAGGTACATTTCACCTTTAAAAATGGTTTAGAAACAAACCAAGTCCTTCACAAATTTATAGGTGAATGATTGTCATTTTGGTGAGTGACTCCCCAAACACAAACGTGCAAGTGTGTTCACACTTTGATTCTATCCATAGGTCGCTCCATTATATCCCCAATCTCATTACAATTTTTTGACAAAATGGATTGTTGAACTCACTTTTGTGAGGGCCTCTTTTTTTTTCTAAAGGGACAATACAAAATCATTTTCTTCATTTTGGAATTATCTGATGATTTTTTGAATTATTTTGTATTTTTATAATTTTTATTGGTTTTAAATGAAAATTTTTATTTTGAACATTTTAAATAAAATTTTTATTTTTCCTAAGGTTCTCTGACCACAGTGAACCTACCAAACTTGATTTTATATTTTTCTTACTTTTATTTTATTTTATATAATTATTTAGTCAAAATAATACTAAGAGTTTTAGAATATTAGGGCTTTTGATCATAGGGATGTTCTGTGGCACTAAAAAAATCAGAGGAGGTCTCTAATTCCATTAGGAACAAACCCTCAAAATTTTACTTAATTTGGATAATTATTTAATTAATTAAAATTAATTTTTCTTCGTTAGTTTTAAATTAATTAAAAAAATATTAGATAAATACTTTTTATTTTTAGTTCAATAAATTCTACTCTGTTCACTGAGCACAGATGTATTTTTACTTTATTTTTGTGATTTTTCTACACCAGGATATCAATTTTTAAAGTTTTTGTAATTAAATAATTCTAAAAAAACTCTAATTTTCTACTTATCTGAATCAACACCGCTTCATCCTCGTATCCGTTGAACTCCCACGTATCACCCATTGATTCACCGCACTTTCCACGTAGGTTGCTAACTCGGCCCGCGGTTCGTGTACGCTTCGTCCGCCTGGCTCGATCTGCACCGTTCGATCTATACAAGCATGAATGAAAGACATCCGTTCATCATCCCAAACGTGACCTAACCCGAGAACCGTTCGTGTTCTGATCCTAAGATCTCGCTCGATACTCAACCAAATTAAGTGTGATTTGTTCCTACACCTTCATCTAAGGGAAACAAACACATCTATATGGCTAGATACTCATGAAATATAAATCTTCTTCACAAAAGTTCAAACTAAGGAAAAAAAATGAGAAGTTTCGAGTTATATCTTTGCCCAAGAGGTGAGGTCTCAACTAGTTTTATTCCCGAGCTTCGTTTTGAGTCCACGAATGTCCTCCAAGCTTCAATTTGATCTGTAATCGAGCCAATGTATGTTCTAGGCTAAGAGGATGCTCGGGTGTTGTTTAGGTCTAGGTTTAGGTTAGAGGGTTCAAAATGATGGTGCTTTGATTGGGGAATTGGTTTTGGAGTGTTGTGAAGCTTTTGGGATGGTCAATTTTGAGTTTGGTGGAGGTTGATTCCGAGGCCAAGAAATCCCCTAGAATTGATCTTGGAAATTGAGGTTTTGTGGTCAGTTTGAGGGCTTGAAAATGGTGGAGATGAGCTTTGTGAGGTTGTGAGGAGGTCTGGGATCAATTTGGCAAGGCTTCGTCATTATCTTGTGCACTCTTCCCTTTTGTTCGTGAAGTGGTGGTGTTTTTATAGGCAGAGAAAGGGAGCCCAATTGGACTGGCCAAGGTGACCAAAATGATGCTTAGGTGGAGGGAAGAAATGATCTAATGTCCAATGGGAGTGAACCACCTCAGGGGGTTCAAATTTTGAGTTTTGGTCATGGGGGCCTTCTTGAGCTTGGTGTTTTTCGGTGGCTAAGGTGGCCGACCGACCAAACAAAGCCACCTCCACACGTGGGAGGATAGAATTGGGGAGATGTAAAGTCAATTTGCTCCAGGCATGGGTAATTGCAATTTTTCAATGTGGTAAATGTGTTTGGGTTAGGTTGGGTTAACTATCGCTTCAACCCCATGGAAATGGCTTGGGGTCACGTCTAAGGTGGCTGGAGTTTTTGGGTCAACTTCTAGGGGCTTGGGTGATTAATTTGGCATGGGAAACATGCATTTGGTGGGATTAGGGTTTTGGTTAAGCCATTTTGGTGAGAGGTGAAAGAATGTACTCCTTTTGCCATTTTGGGGTGCATGAGCCATGTGATGCTTATGGGTGACTCCATGGGTAGCTTCATGATATGCATGAGGCCTTGTACAAATTTCATGAAGAAGGCATTTGGGGATTTTGAAAATTGGGTGAGAGAATGTCATGAGACCAAAAATGGATGCATGATGTGTAGCCATGGTGTATGGTTTTGATTAAAAGAATGATGAAAAGAAATTTTTCATGTGGGCTTTAATAGTGATTGAAATTGGGCTCAATTTATGGGTTTTTAATTTTATTATGAAAGAATGGATTTTTGGGCTTTTAGGATGGGTTAAAGAAATTTGATTTTGGGCTAGGCCAATGGGCTTGAAAGGCTTTGGAATTGTCATGCAAAATTGATTTTTGGGTTTGTATATTTGAATTGATGTGTATTCCAAATTTGGTGGAACTTTGGTATTGATTTAGACATTTTGCTCAAAAATAGGGGTTTTGGGTTTTAATTTGGTGTTTGGTGAAATTGAATTTGAATTTGGTACTGGAATTTGGAGGGCTTGAATTTGGGGCTAAATTAGGTATTTTGGGGAATTTGGGGGACATTTAGGAAATTTAGGGAAATTAGGTAATTTGGGAAAATTTTGGATAAGGTGATCATGCATGTCATGAATAGCCATCTTGGGATCATAAGACACCAAATGAGAACTCATTTTTGAGTCTTCACATGTTGGTCTTAACCATCTTAACCAAAGGTTAAGGGCTTGGGACCACCCATGTAAGTTCCCCAAAGAGTCAAGGAGGCCAGTGTATGTAGGTCCAGTGTATGTGATTTTAGAGTTTTGGGGTATGTGGGGGATTCAATGGGTTTGAGTTTGTGTAGGTTTGTTTTAGACCAAACCTAAGCCACCCAAGGTTGTCCTAAGGCCTGGTTGAACCTATAAGAACTTACTCTTGAGTCTCCACATGTTGGTCTTAGCCATCCCAAATGACATTTGGGGTTTATGACCACCCATGCAAGTTCCCCAAAGAGTTAAGGAGGTAGATCTAGTGTATGTGATTTTAGGGTTTTGGGGTATGTAAGGAGTATTCCCTCACTAGTCCTTTAAAATAGATCCTAGGTTCCTAAAGAGAAGAATTTGACCTCATCAAAAATGAGGTCAATAAGGGTCTCTGGTTGCGTTGACTCAACTGCCTTCATGACCAGGTAGAGTTGGGGTCCCGATAGCTGAGGATGACGGATCCATGATATCCTTAACCATCTATCTCTACTCGACTAGGATCACTCTACCCCTCCTTTGTGTACCCGCTTTGAGCTATGTCTCTCCCTTTGACGCTTCATCGATGTCGTTGTGTTGGCCTCGATTATGGATAGGACTTTGCCCATTTGGCATATGGTGATTCACTTTATGCACTTATGGGCTGATTAGGCCTTGAAAGCATAGTATGGACCCTTAAGCTGATCTAGTTATTTTATAGGCCTTGTTCAGACACCATTTGTATGGGATTGTGAGAGACTCACTCTCTGCCCGTATGGATCGACGCGAGCTTTGAAGGTATCAGGAGACTCTTGTGAGAAACCGTCCTTTGTGACACTCTTCACTAATCATTATACAAAAATAAGCAGAATTCCTTTAATCGAGAGTATTCTTGGGAAACCCCCAATATGTCATCAACCAAAGTGATACATCCCTTTAAGAATTGCTATTGACACCAGAAAAAGCACACACACTTGAATCTCTAGTTTTGGGTTGATTTCATAGTGTCTTCTTCACATATAGTTTCCAAGGCATTTTCAATCCGATCTTATTTGGACATATGTTCTTGGGCTATCACGTGAAGTTTACTTCATAAATGTTCTTCAATTTTTTCTCTTATTTGTCTTCATTATTGTGTATCTCGTCCTTTTTGACTCCTCTCTTCTCCATATTATTCATATGATCCATAAGAGAGGTTTACTCCAAAAAAGGAATTATACAACAATACACAAGTTGGTGAATCTTAACACAAAAAGAGAAAATTAATGAAGACACCAGCTTTTTGAATCGAGCTCAATACTGGACCTGCATCAAGACGAACATATGATGAACAACCAAATACTTGTAGATGAGATTGATTTTCCTATTCTCCACTCTAAGCATCTTGAGTTAATTCTTCATTCAAAGGTAACAATGGAACACAATTTATTAGATAACTTAATGTGTTCACTGCTTCTGCTCAAAATTGCTTTGAAAAGTTTGCATGCAACCTCATGCCATTGGCATATTCTGTGATGATTCTATTCACGTGCATAACAACAATGTTTGTTATAGTGTCCTTGGAACTCAAGCTTGATTCCTGCAAAAGCAAAAAAACTTCTAAACCTCTGCTCATAATACACACCACCATTATTTGATCTAAAACACTTAAATCTCAAACCTATCTCATTCTCCACCAAGGCTTTTCATTTCTTGAATACATCAAAGACATTTGATTTATGTTTCAAGAAGAACACTAATACCTTTTTAGTTTGACCATCAATGAAAGTCACAAAATATAGAGAACCTCTAATAGACTAAAGTGGAGTAGAAACCCATCTAGCATTAAGCAGTAAATTTTTGGACTTCAACTTTGACGTGCTTTTAGAGAGAATAATATTATTTTTCTAGTCATAAACACAATCTTCACAAAATCTAAATCTATAAAATTTAAACCCTAAAGTTTGTTTTTAGAAATTAGGGACTTCATTTCTCACTCATATCACCAAACTTGTGGTGTCAGCGACCTACATCAACATTTATTCCACCTACCCCAATGGATTCAAACATCTCATTGATTAGATAAATTGGGCCTTCAATGCTGCCTCAAGCATCCCCATTGCTTCTTTGTTAACTTCTCATGAATCACCTATGAAAGTGGTCACGTAAATCAAATTTCACTTCAAATATAGAACATGTCTAACTTCATTTATTTTTTAGATTGATCAATTTGGTAACTTGATATGAACATCACCCTTTTTAAAAATATTACAGACCTTATTATCTCCTAAATAAATATTCCTTAGATCATCTTAAATGTAGTTTTTAAACAGCTCTTTGTTGGGGCAAGCATAAAAGGAGACACCTAAATCTAATATTCATTATTCGGTACTATCTAGGGATAAGATAAGGGAGTTACCGTGGATTTCATCTATGATGATATTAGTAGAAAGCTTTCGATTTGAATCTCCACCACCAACCTTTTTCTGAGCTCTACATTTCTTTTAAAGGGAGCTTTCATCAAGAAGTTCCTATATTCACCTCTTCCTTTTTCTTTTCCTTACTTGGGCTTTCCTCTCTTGAACTTGAATATTTCATATATTGTGATTCTGTCCATATTCCTTCCTCTAGTTTCAACATTTAAAGCATAACTTGAAGTTTCACCACTCTTCTTCATGTGAACTTTTTAATTAAGCAATAATCCTACAATATCATCAAACTTATGTTGCTTAAAGAGTTACTCGTCGTAATAAATAGTCTATCCCAGTGATCTAGCAACGAAGATAAGAGTAACAATACCCATACCTTATCATCAAACTTGATGTCAATATAACACAATTGGTTTATCACAATATTGAAGTTATTCAAGTGTTCTGCAAATAAAAATCATGCACCAAATCCAAATTTTTCCTTAGATGTAGCTGGTAAAAATATTAATCAATAACACTTATTAATTCAACTTACATTTAAGGTCCTTGTCAAAGGCACATGTGATTCCTTAGATCTCTTCAACTTATAAATGTTTTGCATCCTTAATCAACCTTGGAACTACTTCTTAGATAAAAATCACTTTCTGACAAACAAACGTTTGGTAGCCATGATTTTATATTAGATGTGCATCATAAACATTGACTAAATAGCTATAATTCAATAACTAATCAAATTAATATCAATGCAGAAGCTTTCTACTTATCCGTTAGTCATAGAACAGCATAAATAATCTGATGGAAAATATGTCCGTATGAGATACGTCTAAATTTTAGCAGTAGCTGATAATTTGTCAATGTTCTAATAAGGTCTATATTAGGGCTGTCAATTTGAATTGTTCGTGAACAGCTCGTGTTCGGCTCGTTAAGCAGCTCGTGTTTGGCTCGTTCGTTAAGTTTAACGAACTGAACACGAACAAATTTTAGTGTCTTATTTTGCATATATTTGATCCAGGTTTGAATCTCACTCTTTACATCTAATTTTCTCAATTCTAGTTTAACGAGCCAATTTCAAGCCGAACACGAGCGGAACACGAACACGAATATTTAAATCGAGCCGAACACGAACACACAGTTCACGAGCCGATTTCGAACACAAGCTATTTCGAACGAGCGGAACACGAACCAAGCCTGAGCTTGCTCAAGCTCAGCTCGTTTACAGCCCTAGCCTATATGTAGCTCCAACTTTGATATAGTCCGGAAAACAATGTCCGGAAGCAAAGTACTATTGAGTTGGATTCGCACAAGTTGTTCCGACTCGGTTATGACATATAGGAAACGGAGAACACGTTCTATTCTCGTTTGAATGATAACTTTCATAAAACTTCGCTTCCACCACAACGGTGACTTTGGCCAAATTACGACCGCGAAGACGCCATCACTTTCGGCCTGACGTTCCGCATTAGATACGTATAAATAATATATTTTATAGATTATTTATTTCCTAAAAATGTACTTTGACATTAATATTAATTTGAAGCATCAGGATTTTAAATAATTATAATTTGACAAAAAAAAAAAAATGCTTTCTGATGTGATACGTGAGCTGCAGTTTGAGGAAGAAAAAACTTTGACTCGGTTAATTCTCGGCATGCTCATTAAAAGCATTATAGTAATAAAAAATGGTTGATTTATATTATGATATGTTGAAGGAAAATTGCATTTTGGAACAAAAAATTGAATATGTTTATGACAAACAAAAAGTTGTTGTAAATGTAATAAATCATACATCTTGATGCATAAATACTTCACATGCTAAGCCATACATACAAATAAGGGAGAATGTTGAGTTTGTGGTAAATTTTGGACATATACTTGGTTTGATCGGTCATGTCACCGCCAATAATGATGTTTTTTCATTGTTCTTTAAAATTACGCAAAGTGAGTCTTGCTAAGCAAACAGGTGTCCGATGCTATTGGAGTCCGAACTCCAGACGTTATATCTTCTTCTCCCTACCACGAACATAACCGACAAGAGTCACCATCTTTCTATGAGTCTCCATCCACCTCAAGGTCATAGGAGTAAACTATGTCATCCGCACATAGAATGAAAGAAAGTGAGAAGTTTGTCGATTTGGGAATATGAGAATTGAGAAGAAAGAAACGGGAACACGGGTGAAAGAAGATACTTGGTTGAGAAAGCTAGATGAGTCTATGAAGAATAGAGTGTCAAAGCACTAAAAGCAGGAGCGGAAACCAGACAGAAGAAAACAGAGGCACCGATAAAGGTTTTGGAGGAGAAATTTTTAGCTATGGATGTCCGCACGTCCGGACATCCATTCACGAACCGCTACATCACTCACAAATAGATGTATGACGATGTGGCGGCCAGTAAATGACTGTCCGGACGTGCAGCATACAAACCTAATATTTTTTTCGTGTTGGAGAGGGGAACAAGAAAAATAACCCTAGCAAGGAGGCTCATGTACGAAAATTCTAAAGGCATTATCATAAAAAAAAGCATACTAAATTATAAATAGCTCCAAATTTTAACAAGACTAAGCCAAAACGACATCTGGAATTTAACAATGGGAAAGCAAGATGTTGTCCATTTCAATTGGATTGGATTGGCAACATAAAAAACTCTGAAACAGTTACATATATACCATATAATTCTCATGTAGTTACATTTTAAACTCTAAAGTTTAATATTTATATTTAATAAATTTAGGGGTCATAAATTAAAGATATGTTTTACTTGTAAAAAGTTAGTAATAATAATATTTTGGATATAATATATTAAAGATTTGAATGTTAAGTATGCAAATATTAAAATTTAATTTTTAGATGTGTAATTATGCTCTATGGCGCTGAATGTTGGCCTTCAAAAGAGAAGCATAACAATAAATTAAGTGTTGCCGAGATGAGAATGATTAGGTGGATGAGTGGCTTTACACTTAGAGACAAAATGCGAAATGAAAATATTCGTGATAGGGTTGGTGTAGCTATTGTGACGGACAAAATTAGAGAGAGTCGTCTTAGATGGTTTGGTCACATTAAACGTCGACCATCTGATGATCCGATTAGGAGAGTAGATGTTTTAGATTCGACTTGTGTTAAGAAAGGCAGAGGTAGACCCAGGAAGACTTCGGCTTATTGTATTAAAAATGATCTTAACTTACTAGAACTAAATGAAAATATGACACTAAATAGGACGCAATGGAGAAAAAGGACTCATGTAGCCGACCTCACGTAGTGGGATTAAGGCTTTGTTTGTTGTTGTTGTTGTATGTGTAATTATGCAAGATCTATGTGGCATGTATGTAATTGTTTTGTTGTATGTGTAGTTATGCAAGATCTATGTGGCATGTATGTAATTGTTTCAGAAGACTTGGTTATATAATAAAGTCTAATGACTGGCCTGTAGCTGAAACAACATAGGCAAAATTGTTTTAAATAATATATCAAAAATGTTAATCATGAAAATGACATATTTATATATAAGTGATACAAATTTAATAAGTTTAATATTAAAATGACCACTTATTTTGCCAAAAAAAAAATGTTTAATATTGAAAATTTTGACTAAAAAATAAGAACTGATTGAATTAAACAGCACAAGAACATTATTTTAAAAATTGAAATAAATATAAATTGTTTTAGTTGTCATAATCATTTATTATTATTATTTATATTACATATAATTACTATAAAAAAATAAAATGTGAATGGAATATATATCCGTGAATGGTTAAGAGGAGCACGATGATTTTCAAGCATAGCTTGTTCAAACACCATCACAAATCAAGTGATGTATAAGGTCATAGATAGTGTACCTCAAAGTTTATTTGCTACTTCATAACACTTAATATTGGTGTACAATTTTATCTACAACCAAATGAGATTATAAGAAGGGTGAGGGCGAGATAAAGTACTAATGTGTCTTATATGAAAGCATGGAATGCAAAAAAGAAAGAAAATTAGAAATATATTTGGTAGTTGGGAAGAGTGATATAGATCATTTTATAGGTTATAAGAAAAAAATTGTTACATAATGTGAAGTTCTATTGATAGGATACAAGTGGGCACCAATAAATGTTTTGAGCTTCTTTTGGGCATTTGCTCATTTGTAATTTGGTGGTCTTTATGTGGACTATTGTTGTATTTAGATGGAACATTTTTATTTACGAAGTATTATGCCACTCTTAGTTGTAGGAATTGATGCAAATAAGGACCATTTTCCCTTAGCATTTGTAGTGGAATTAGAATGTAATGAATCTTGCATTTGGTTTACATAGACTATGCACGATACAATCCCAAAAGCATCTAAGAGACAAAATTCTTGCATTATATTTGATAGACATCATGGCCTTGCATGGATATGTAGAGAAATGTTTTCTTAGGCAACTCATAGACACTATTTGTGACACTTACATAAAAGTTCTAAGAATGTTGGAGAGCTTTAGTTTTTCTAATGTTAAAGTGATGCCCCAAAAATTTATTTGGGCCAAGAGCACTGATGAACCCCATGTCTTCAACCATTGCATGAATGACATAAAACATTTTAGTGTTGAAGCACACAAGGAGTTGTAAAAAAATTTTTTCATTGTTTTTCATTAGCACATGATGGATATTATATTTATATGGTAAAGTTGATAAAAAAAAGTTGTTCATCGTTTGTCATTAGCACATGATGGATATTATATTTATATGGTAATGTCAATAAATATTTCTGCGTTTCAACAGTTTGTTAAATTTTCCTTCTATTTCTCTCTTTATAGGTGTAAGTCTCATCAATTTACAACAAAGTATTGCTCTTTTCCTGGGAAGACCTTAGTGCTATTGAGTTGGATAACTCCATTGCTTCCTAATTAGATCATAGAATTGTCATAACCTTGCAAAATCTTGACCAAGAAGCTCATAGATACACAATTCTAGTTTGCATTAATGTCAATAAGTTTTAGGTATTTTATAGTGCTAAGGATCATTTTATTTTGAACTATTTTGAACGGGTATACCTTATTCTTATCAAATACCACAAACCAATCATCATCATTATGCACATGTTATTATAGCTACAAGATTTGGCCAATTGAATCATCTCACTTATGTGTAATCTTATTAATCCATTAATAATAATGCACAAACATATGCAGCAGAGTTTCAAGTCATACAAAACAAATCAGATTGGCATGCATATGACAAAACACATGGAATAGTAGAGTTGCTTCCCTCCACTTTTAAGTGTCATTTAAAATGGCCCTAAACTAAATTTTATTAGAATATTGTAGACAAGTCAACCTAGCACATTGGTAGAATCTATAAAATTAATAATACAATCGGTATAATAGGACCAATTGTCCAAATAATCCTAGTAATATATGGTAATGCATACTCAATAATAAGTTTCCCTTCCTTGACACTAACAATGCTTACTATAATAAAATGTTTAAAACTAAGGGTATATAATTTGGCTTATTTGGTGTAGATACTACATTGGAGATGGATCATAGATGAGATTAACCAATCATTGAATCACTACGTGGTTTTCATTGTGCCTTGGATCAATATGCAATAATTTTGTATTTTTTTATATGATATGCACATGTTTTGTTAATAATATGAAAGAATAGCATTTACATTTTTATGATTATCTTAGAGCACAATATTAGAGGTTATCTAACACTTATTGATGATTAGAGAGTGTCCAACAACATGATATTAAATTATTGAGAAACAAGATAAATCTAGCAGATTGTTAACATCGATGAGAATTTACAACTGCTTTTAAGAGAGATGATGAAGCCAAAATACAACAAGCAGTGAACAAAATCAAATAGATGTGTAAATGCAAATTGAGGATGACAAGTACATATAGCAGGCAAGATATGTCATTAGCATTATGTTGACAAGTTCTTTTTGCCATAAGAATTCAGTAACATTTTTGTTTCATGGTGTCGTTCTTCTAAATTCATAAGTAAGCATGGTCGAATGCTACACTTTAAATATAGAAATGTACAAATAGTTTACTTGGGCATCTGAAGAGTTGTTGCAAGGTGTCTCACTATCAGCCTCACCAGTGTATTCACTCTCTCAGTCATTTCCTTTTCTGATGGTCCCCTAATTGTAAGACTCCTTGACCCCTTAATTTGGTTTTTAGATTTTGATATATTTAGAAAAAATATACTCATAATATTTTCAAAATAATATTCTATCTATGATTAAAAAAAAAAAACTCTTACTATTGAAAAAACA
>NW_018245821.1:32127-37047 GCF_001263595.1 Phalaenopsis equestris
TATATATAATTTATATTTAAATTAACACTTAATATTTACCTTTATAAATCTTTTTAAATAAAATTTCCTAACATAGCAATGCCTTCGACAAGAAAATAAAAGGTAGTATATTTATATTCTTCTTTCGAGGTAAGGTTTCTGACATTTACTCTACATTTATCTGCATTTCATAATTTAATTTTTTAAAATATGTTTAAAAGTTTTGTCGATGGGTTCATTAAGGCTTTGTTAGAAGCAATGTCACAATTCCATCAATTTCTTTAAAAGCCACGTTCGTCGAACTAGAAGAGCTTACTGCGATCCGAAACAGAGAAAAATTATCATTCTCTTGAAAGATAGAACTTCGGTAGACTGCTTCATCAAGAGAAAAAATTTACATGCATCAGCGTTCACTCCAACCGAACGGAACTTCACTGCCTTTTCAAACAAAGCCTAAGTTGATGTAAAAATCTCCTCTGTTAGGCAAGTCTTTAATATATTCAACCTCCAGATTTTCCTAATGTTATTTCTTTTTTAATTCATAGTGAAAGGAGAAAAACAAGAAAATGATTTCACCTTGAACATTGGGACATGAGGTACCTCAACTTCAAGAAATTTGATGAACTCCTTTACTTTATTTTTCACTAAGATGTGGGGATTAAGGAAATATACGACACAAAATTTAAATATTTTTATTTAGATGATCAGATCTGACATTAAAAATAATACACTATCTCAAAATATATAAATAAAATTTTTTAATTGATTCAATCACAAAATAATGGTTTTAAAATCTATTGGTTTACATGAACTAGAGATTTTTTCCTTGTTTAATTTTGGTAAGATATGTACTCTAGTTTATAACTTTATGATAGAAGCAAACCTCTATAAATAATTATATTTAATAAGAAGTCATTTTCTAAGAATACTCTTGATTAAAATAGTTGTTCTAGTTTTAGTAGATTTCAAAGTTTAGTTTTAAAAACCATTATTTTGGAATTTCAATTAAGAATGATCAAATTAGAAAAATTCTTTTTAAAATCTAAGGGAAGAAAGGTAGGAAGTACTCAAATATTTAGAAACTTCGTAACACTATAACTTTCTTATATTAGGCTTTACTTTATAAAGATTGAGATTTATTGTATTTGAGCTATATATTTTATTTGAATGTTAGGACTTATGCTCTAATGAAATAAGATCGTGTAAAGGCTTAAAGGTTATGAAGTAGTAAAATAATTTAATTCAAAAAATAAAGCTAAAGGGAGAGCTACCATCATATTAACTTCTCAAACCTAATCCAATTATATTTAATGGGCTTATAACACATAGTTCTACTTAGAGCTTAAATAAGTCCAACTCTATTGAACATGTAATCCTACTTCGAATAGACCACCATCTAAACCCATTTATTTATCTTAAATTCATGAAGTATGATCAAAACAAAAGACAAGATAGTTAAGTATTTTTTTTTTAATTAAGCGAGGAAATTAGTAATTTCTTTAGATTAACAGAGTCAAACTATCTCACTATAAGAGATGTGTAAGGCTTACAGTCAATACATTACTTTACAATTTATAAAATTTTCTTTATCTAATTCAATTTGAAGGACACATATGAAAAATTCATGAATATATACTTGCATTCAATTTTAAATTTTATATATTGTCAAAAATTAAGAAGACCTCCCTAATAGAGATGGTTATCATCATTGGTCAAATGTCCATTTTGTGTAATAAGTGAAGTGACTAAAGGAAAGAAAATAATATAAATGCAAGTGCTTAAAAATTTAGTTATTTTTAGGATTTCTACTCAATTTTATTTATCATCTCCTATTGATTTTAATGCATCTCATTTTGACTTTTAAATTAATTTTATGTTTGTTGTTAGGTAGGGTAGAAACCTTACTTTTAAGAGCTTTCTACATAATATCCTGGATCATGCACAAAAATAAACTAAGGAAAGATTGCACTTCTAAGTGCATAATAAAAAAAATAACAAACAAACAAAGCATGAAAACAAGTAAAAGAACCCAAAAATAATAAACAAAGTTTATTACATCCAAGAGATTAAATACACTTTAAAAGAACGAGAAAAATGAACAGTTGAGTTCTACCCTTAAACATGCCCAAGCTAGAACTGCAAGATAGATAAAATAGGCTTGTAAGGCCTTCGAATCCTCCTCTTAGCTTCATTAGGCATCACGAAGCTCCAATTATAACAACTGCATTTGTGGAATCATCTTAGTTTATATGTACTCATTCTTATTCTTTATTTTTATTCTTGATGATTCATTCATTACTTTACTTTGGTTTGGAATGATCCTTTAACAGCCATAGACCATATATAACCCACCTAAACTCTAAGTATATACTCAAGCATAGGAAAGTGAACATATGCCTTTTATGACACCAAGTCTTACTATAGCCTCTACAAAATAGAGTTGGCATAAAAATATACATACATCACAAAAATATCACATCACATTTTATCATAGATTACAACAAGATGCTACAAAGAATAACAAAAACATGTTAATTCAGATAATCAAAATAAATCTTCCTGACATAGAGTCTAGAGTTGTTGCATAACAAACAAATCCAATTTGGATGTTAGGCATACAATGAGTCTCAAAAAAGCTTTAAGGTTTGAATTTCAATGTGATTTTGATTTAAGTTTACAATTACATTGTTTGAGTTTAAGTGATTAATATTTTTTAGATTTTATTTATCCTTTTCGATTTATTGTTTGAATTTGATTTTGGGAATGTTAAGGAATAACCTTAAATATACAAGTTTGTCTTAGGGGTAAACTTCTAATTTAAGAGATCCTAAGCATTATGAAACACTCATATCATTCAAATGGGGTGAAATATTGCTTCGTAGCACTTACAAGCACACAAAATGTGATTTTTTATGGATTTTAACATGATTTTGAATTGGTTGAATTATAGATTTCTTCATAAATGGCCTAAAACTCCCTTTCCCCTTTTATTCCCCCCTCATACCTCCTCTCTTAATCGAAACCCCCTCCCCTTCTCCTTTTCTTCTTCCTCTCTTCCAAACTTTGTTGAAACCACAGTCATCCCTCTTCCCCTTTTCTCGCAAAGAAGATCAAGAAGAGTTCACTCCATCCTAGCACAAAAACCAAAGACTTCCATCCAAGTAAAGTATAAATTCTCCTTTCTCTAATTTCAATGACTTTTACATGAAATTCAAGATCATTTTTGTGAGATTATGATGTGAACATATTCTTCACCTTCTATTTTTTTTTCCATTAGACAAACCTCTCTCTCTTGCTCTCTGTCTTATTTCTTCCTTGAACGATGCACTAACCTTTTTCTCCTTTCTTTCTCTTTTTCTTCCATGTACAAAATAATATCATTTATTCTTCATGCTCCTCCATTCTCCTTTGGCTGAAACACCATCTCTCTCTTTCTCCCCTCACACGTACACTCATTCAAACCTAAAATTCATCCCCTCACACACACACACACACCATACTCCCTCACAAACCCTTGGCCAAAATTCACCACCAACACACACATATTTATCCTCTTTCTCCATGGTTAAAATTCACAACCAATACACATCTAACTCTCAGTCACTTATGTAGGTTTAAACCTGCACATCTTTCTCCCTCTTCCTATGGCATGAATCCTGACTCTAGCTCTCTCTCCATCTCCTCCTTTTCCCTTTGGAAAAAAAAAAAACAGTCACATATATGCACACCCACTTCACTTCCTAGTGCCTGAACCATAACCCTAGCTCTGCCAATATTCTTTTTTTCCCTTTGACTGAAACAAACACTCACATAAACAAACACCCATTTTACTTTTTTTGGCCTAAACCCTAGCCTTACCTCTCCCTATCTCCTTCTTTTCACCTTGGCCAAAACATCCTCTCACACAGAAATACACCCACTTAATTTTCTATTTCCTAAGCCCTAACCCTAGCTCTCCCTTTCCTCTTCCTACACATGGCCAAACATTTAAACCTACATAAATTAAATAGTTTGTAAAAAAAACTTTATGTTTTCTCATATATATGTCATTATTATTGATAAATTAATATGATAAAGTGTTTAATCTATTTACATTCTTTCATATATTATGTGATATGTCTACATTATCATGTGATGTTTATGTTTAAAAAAAATTGATGTTTAGGCTTTATTATGTTCCATAAAAACAAAGCCCATGTTTAGGCCTTATGTTTCATGAAAATCTATGTTTAAATTTTATGCCTCATGATAATTTCCATGCTTAAGCATCATGTCCCATAAAAATCAATGCTTAGGCTTTATTATTGACAAAAATCCATGCTTAGGCTTTTTACGTCAACAAAATCCATGTTTAGTGTCTATGTTCCATTAAAAAAATAAAAAAAAATGTTTAGGCATTATGTTTCATGAAAAATAGAAAACACCAAGTTTACGCTTTATATTTAACAAATCCCCATGTTTAGGCTTTTTTTGTTTCATGAAAGATCCATATTTATGTCTCATGAAAAATTTATGTTATGGTTTTATGTTTCATGCAAATTAGCAAGTTGTGATTTTATGTTTCTTGCAAATTTGCAAGTTATAGTTTTATATTTCATGTAAAGTAGCAAGTTTTGGTTTTATGATTTATGAAAATTTTGTATGCTGTGATTTTATATTTCAAAAAAGTTTGCAAATTGTGCCTTTATGTGTTTAGTAGAAAACATACTTGTGATATTTAACTTGTAAATATATTGTACTTACTTACTTGGGATTGATCATTCTTATAATTTTAGATATTTAGATTGTGACTCGCATGCTTATTTACATTTAAGTTATGTTAATCCATACATTTGAATAATAACAAAAAATTAACCACATTTATAAAAAAATTAAATAAATTAAAATGTGCTCTAAATTAACTATTTTTAAAAATTTATATAAATTTAAATGTGCTTTAAA
>NW_018245822.1:0-3302 GCF_001263595.1 Phalaenopsis equestris
AAGAGAGAGAATGAACAAGCAAGTGAGAGAAACTATGGAGTTTGAGAGATGTAGAGAGATGAGAGAGGTAAATAGTGGGAAAAAAAGAGAGAGATATGTAGAGAGGCAAGGCAGAGATGGGAAAAGAGAAAGGTTCAGATAGATAAAAAAGAGGTAAGGTCATACAAAATGAAAGAGAGTGAGAGAGAGAGAGAGAGAGTGAGCTAGGGTGGGAGGGAGGGAGGGAGAGAGTGTGAGTGAGAGAGAGAGACAGAGAGGGATACAGAGATTAGGGAGAGTGGGAATGGGAGTGTGGGAAAAATTGATGTAAGACAGAGAGAGATAGAAAGGGAGAGAGATATTTAGAGATTGCAAGAGGGGTGTGGGAGAGATGAGAGAGAGCAAGAGCAACTGAGGGAGAGCAAGTGATGGAGAGCGAGCAATGGGATTAGAGAAGGAGAGATAGAGAGACAAGTGAAGGAGAAAGATAGATGGAAATAGAGTTAGAAAGAGTAAGAAAAAGAAGAGAAAGAGAGAGAGTTAAAAAAGAGAGAGAAGAAAGAATGAAAGAGGTTGAGAGGAAAAGAGAGAAAATGTATGAGAGATCATAGGGAGAGTAGAGAAGGGAGGGAGAGAGAAATAGAGAGGGGGAAGGAGAGAGGGAGGGCGAGAAAAAGGGATGTAGGGAGGGAGCGTTTGAGGGTTTGAATGAGGGAGAGAAGGCATTTAATTGAGATATAGAGTGATAAATGAGTGATAGAGAGTGAGAGAGTCATAGAGAGTGAGAGAGATGATAAGAGAGAGATTGAGAAAGAGAAAGGTAAGAAGAGAAGAAGGGAGGGAGAGTGAGATAATGAGATAAAGGATGTGAAGGAGGGAGGGTGAGTGAGATCGAGAGAGTGTAGGAGTGAAGGAGGGAGGGAAGGAGTTTGAGAAGATAGATATACGAGAAAAAGACAGAAGGACAGAGGAAGAGTGAGAGAGAGAGAGGGGGGAGGGAAGGAGAGAGGGAAAGGAAAGAGGGACGTAGGTAGGGAGTTCTTGAGGGTTGGAATGAAAAAGAGATAGGGAGTGGAAAAGAGAGCAAGTGAGTGAGAGAGAAAGTTGATAGAGTAAGAGAGATAATAAGAGGGAGAGAATGACAGAGAGAAAGAGCAAGCGAGAGAGGTAAATAGTTAGGGAGGGAAGGAGAGTGAGACACAAAGAGAGGAAGTGAGGGAGGGAGGGAGGGGAAGAGAGTGGAGAGAGAGAGATGGCTGATAGATAAGATTACGTGGGAGATTATAAAATAGAAGGAGATAAAGTGAGAAAGATAGAGTGGTCAAGCGAGTGAGAGAGACACAAAGAGGGAGGTGGGGAGATGAAGGGAGAGAGATAGAGTAAGGAGAAAAAGGGAGAGGGGAGATGAGGATAGAGTTAGGGATAGAGAGAATAAGATAAGTATGGAAAGAGAGAAAAGATAGGGTGCGTCAAAGAGGGATAAAGAGAGTTGGGGAGAGGGAGAGTGAGCAAGAGAGATTGAGGGAGGGAGAGAGAGTGTTTGTGTGAGAGAGGGAGAGAGAGAAATAAGGAGATGGAGAGAGAGTGTGTGAGTGTGAGTGAGGGAAAAAGAGGTGAAGAGTGGATTAAAACGTAGAGAGATTGGTAGAGAGTGCGAGAGAGAGGGGTGGGAGAGATGCAGAAAGTGAGAGAGAGTGAGGAAGAGTAAGTGAGTGAGAGAGAGAGAGAGCAAGAAATGGAGTAAAAGTAAATGAGAAAGAGAGAAAGGATAAGAGATAGGGAGAGAGTTTAGACGAAAGGGAGAGAGATATAGCCAAAAAGTTGTGAGAAAGAGCTAGGAAGAGGGCGATAAGAGGCTGAGAGTGAAAGGTTGTGGGTGATGAATAGGCCAAGTGGAAGAGGGAGGTAGGGAGAGATAAAAAGACGAGACTACAAGAGAGAGATAGAGGGAGAGGGAGAGAGAGATAAATGGAGGGAAAAAGAGAATGAGAAAGAGAGGGAGGGAAAGAGGAAAATTAGAGAAGAGAGAAGAGAAAGCTGAAGAGGTAGAGTGAAAGAGTGGGAGGGAGAGACAAATAAAGGTTTGAGAGAAGAAAGTGAGAAAAAAGAGGAAAGTAAAGAGAAGAAGGGAGATCAAGAGGGAGAAAGAGGGATGTGGGGTGGGAGTTTTTGAGGGTTAGAATGGGGGAGAGATATAGACAGATAGAGAGTGAGAGAGAAAGAATATAGAGTGAGAGGGATAATAAGAGAGAGATAGAGAGAGAAAGAGAGTGTTAGAGTGGGATAGGGGAGAGAGAGACGGTGAGAGCGAGTAAAGGGGAGCAAACAAAAAGATTCAAAGAATGAAAAGATAGAGCGAAAGAGGGGTGTAAGGGAAAGCGAGAGTGACTACAAAAGATAGATAAAGAGATACCCAAGAGTGATGGGGAGAAGAGAGAGACCAAGAGAGAGAGTAAGAGAGAGGGAGAGGCAAGAATATAGAAAGAAACACTGACAAAGAGAGAGACAGATAGAGCAAGAGTGAATAAAGATAAGAGAGATAGGGAGAGAGGGAGGCATAAAGAGCTATAGAGAGTGAAGGAGGAGAGGGAGAAGGATAAAGATAGAGTGATGAAATGAGGGAGGGAGAGGGAGATAAAGGACTAAACTGACGAAATTAGAAAGAAAGAAGTAATGGAGGGCAGGAGAGAGAAAGAGAGTGAGAGATGAAAGAGGAAAGATATTGAGAGAGAAAGAAAGTAAGAGAGACATAGGAAAAGCAGGAAGAGAGGGAGCACGAGTGTAAGTGAGAGGGAGGAAGATAAAGAGAGGGAGATTGAGGGACCGAAGCAATAAATATGGGAAGATAGATTGCATAAGAAACAGAGGGAAATAATGGGTATAGATAGAAAAGAGAGTAGGAGAGAGACAAAGAGAGAGGGAGGATGGGCAAGGGAGAGAGAGAGAGGAAACAAGAGTAAGAGAGAGGGAAGAGAGATTAAGACAAGGAAGTGAGAGAATAAAAAGCATTAGAAAGAGAATGAGAGAGAGGAGGAGAGAGAGAGAAAGAGAAATGATGGAAAAAGATAGAGAGAGGGAGGGATAAGGTAGGAGAGAGATGGGAGTAGAGCAAGAGAAAGATAGACGGGATGAAGAGTAAGGGAAGGTGAGAGACAAATAAAGAAGAAGGAAGAGAGAATAATAGAAGGGAGATAGATAGATAAATAGAGAATGAGATAAAAATGAAGAGCATTTGAGAGAGAAAGATTGAAAGAGTGGGGAAAGAGGGGGTGAAGAGCAAGAGAGTTAGGGGCAGGTAGGGAGGTAGGGAGGGAGGGGGGGAA
>NW_018245822.1:4101-7177 GCF_001263595.1 Phalaenopsis equestris
GAATAATATAAGGGAGAGGGATAGAAGGATAAGCAAGAGAGAGAAAAGTGTGAAAGAGACAAAAAATGACAAAAGAGAGATACAGAGAAAGGGGGAGAGAGATGGACATGAAAAAAGAGCAAGAGAAAGAGAGAGAAGAATGAAGAGCAAGTGAGAGTGAGAGAGAAACATAGATGGAATAAGAGAGACTAAGGGAAGAAAGAGAGATAGAGCAAAAGAGAGAGAGAGAGAGGAGGGAGGGCAAAATATATAATGGAGAGAAGATTGTGAGCCGACTAGGGATAGAGAGAAAGAAAGTAACTCTCACCAAGTGACCCTCTCTACCTTCCCCTACCCTCTCTCTATTTCTCTCTTTCTTTACTATCTTATCCTCTCTCTCTCTTTCTTTCCTACTTCATCTTCTCTCTCTCTCACTTTCTCTTTCTCTTTCTCTCTCACTTTGTTCTCCCTTCCTCCATCCTCGCTCTATTTCTCTTTTTTTCTTTTCTCTCTCTCCTCTTTCTTGCACTACCTCATGCTCATTCTCTCTCTCCTTCTCTATCTTTTCACTTGCTTGCTCTCTCTCTCTCTCTCTCAGTTTTTCTTGCTCTTTCACACTTCTCTCTCTCAAACTTTCCTTTTGCTCATATTCTCTAGCTCTCTTTTCCTCTATCTCATGCTTTCTTTACCTTTCCCATGCCCTCCTTCCAACCATCCCTCCCTTTTTCACCCTCTCACTCTCACTCTCTAACTCTTTCTTTCTCTCGCCCACTCTCACTCCAACTCTATCTCACCTTCTCTCTATCGTTGCCGCTCATCTCTCTCTTAATCTCTCTTTTTTTCTCTTAATCTCTCTTTTCTCTCTTTTTTACTTTCTCAGTCTAACATCGACTGTCATATTTCTCACCCTCTCTTTTCCTCTTTTTTTCTCTCTCTCTCTCTCCATCCCTTCTTCTCACTCTCATTATATTTTCCTCTCTCTTTCTCTCACTCTAATCATTTTATCACTCTCTCTTCTCTTTCTAATTTTAGCTTGCTCGCTTCTCTCCCACTCTCCCATTCTATTTGCTCAAGCACTTCCTCTCGCGTATCCTGCTCTCTCTCTTTCCATTTCTCTAGCTCCCTCTGTCCATTCCTCTCTTTTCTCTGTCTTTCTCTCACTGTCCTCTTTATTCTCACTCTCACTTATCTCTCTATGGCTTCTCTTTCTTCTATTTCTCACTTTCTCTCTCTCTCTCATGCCCCCTCCCTCCTTCCCTCACTTTAACTCTATCCATCTTCCCTCTATTACTCTCTTCTACTTTATCTCTCTCGTACCCTTCATCTCTTGCACTCTCTCCCTCTGTCTCTCTCCCTCCCTCCATACATCTCTCTTTATTTGTCTCGCTCAATTTCTATCTACCTCTCTTCTTATCTCTTCTCTCTACCACTCTCTCACTCTCTGTCCCTTGTTATTGCTGTCTCTCTCTTGCTTTTCTATGTCTCTCTTGATCTCTTTCCGCTCACTCTCTCTCTCTCACTCTTCTCTCTCTCTCTCTCTCTATTTTTCTCCCTCTCCTACCCTTTCTTTCTTTCTCTCTTGCCCTCTCCCTCACCCTCGCTCCATGTTTATTCAATAGATCTTCATCTCCTTCTCTCTCCCTCCCTCCCTCCATCCCTCCCTCTTTTTATTTCTCTACCTCTGTTGGGTCTTCTTCTCTATCTCTCTTCCTCCCATGCTCTTTTTTCCGCTCTCTCTCTCTTCACTCCCCCTACCCTCTCCTTCACTCTGTTTTTCCTCCCTTTTTTTCCCACCCTCCCTCTTTGTTTCTCTCCATGTTTCCTTCCTATCTCTCGCTCTCTCTCCCTCTGCCTGCCATTTCCAACTATCTCTCTATGTCACTGTTTCTCCCTCTAACCCTACCTTATATTTCTCACTCACACATTTCTCCTGCTCTAGTTATTTCTCACTCTGTCTTTTCCTCTTTTCCTCTCCTCTCTTCATCCCTTATTCTCTCTCATTGTATCTTCCTCTCTCTCTTTATCTCACTCTTATAGTTTTATCACTCTCTTTTCTTCCTAATCTTTGCTTGCTTCTCTCCCACTCTCTCTTTCACACAATTTTCTCTCTTTATATTTTCTCAAGCTTTTCCTCTCGTACATCCTTCCTCTCTCTCTTTCCCACTCCCCTTCTCTCCATCACTTTCTCTCTCTCCCACCCTCTATCACTCTCCTAAACTCCCCCTCTTCCTCTCTCACTTCCATCTCTCTATCTCACCCTACCTCCATCCCAAAACTTCTCTATTTCCCTTTCCCTCCCTCTCACCTTTCTCATTCCCTCTTCCTAGCTTTCTCTCACACCTTCTTGTTATCTCTCTCCCTATCTCTTCTTCTTTCACTCTCACTCTCTTGTCCTCTCTATCTCCCTTTCTCTCAATATGTTGCTTGATCTCTCTCACATGCTCACCTTCACTCTCCCTCTCTCCCACTCCCTCCCTCTTTATACTTCTCTCCTTTATTCTCTTCCTCCCTTTCTCTCCCCTCCCTCTCTTTATCTCTCTCACTCTCCCTCTCTAAAGCTTTTTGTCTCTCTCCCACAATCACTTTTTTACTTTCTGACCCTCCCTCTTTTTGTTTGGTCTCTCTCACCATTCTTATCTCATTCTCTCTCAACCCTCTCACTCTCTCTCCTGATTTGTCCCTTATTTCTCTATATTGTTCTCCCTCAATCTCTCACTACCAATCTCGACCTCCCTCTAGTGGTCTCACTCTCTCCATATCACCACTTAAATATCTCTTTCTCCCTTGCTTTCTCTCTCTCTCTCTCTCCCTCTCTCCCTTGATCTCTCTCTCATTATTCCCTCTATTAGTCTTTTCTCTCTCAACACACTTTCTCTCTTCACTCTCTCGCCCTCCCTCACTTTTTTTCTCTTTCCCCCTCCCAAGCTCCCTCTCTTCTTGATTTTCTTCTTATTCTTCCTCATCTCTACTATTTCCTTAACTTTTACTACCTTTTTCTCTCTCTCTCCCTAAATATCTCTTTTCCTATTTCCCTCACAATCTTATGTCTGCTCTTTTTCTCCTGCGATCTATCCCTCTCCGTTCCAACCTTATTAAC
>NW_018245823.1:0-2767 GCF_001263595.1 Phalaenopsis equestris
GATGTTTTCCTATCTCCTGCATAAAAACATTTGGATAGATGTTGATCTTCTCCTGTAATGATGACTTGAATCTCGCACTTAAGAAACAAAAGGTGACATAGGGAGACATCATAAATTTTGACTAAGATTATGGCCAAGTTAATGTGGACTACGAGGGACCACTGATGAACAAAGTTGACCATGAGAGAAACAAAAGGGCAATTTTCATTGCTAAGAATTAGCTCCAAAGAAGACTCTACATTGAAGAGGAAAATGGCAGAAAAAGTTCCAGATGCGCAGGACCTGGCCACCTACAGTCCATGATCACGACGCCGACAGGAGACTTAGTCGAAGCTTCCACGTAGAGAGTTCCATATGTGCCATTAAGAAGGACACATTGCAAAAATGCCAACTACTACAAAAATAGAGTTTTGGAGAGATTAGAAAGAAGACGTACCAAGGAAGAAACCACAAAGCTCAGTCTGATTCACGAGGAAGAGGTGTACGACCCGACGTTGAGGGAGACTTCCACCAGCTCTTCAATTACAGAGAATGAGTTAGGGTTTGTCATAGAGTTTACACTGTCAGAGATCCCGATGAACTTTTGCTAGATGCCCTACATGAAATGTAGAGATACCAAGAAAGACACCATCAACAAGAGTATTTACAGAGTGCTCAGAGTGTAATGTTCTCTACCTGAAGCAATACAAGACATTTGAAGAATATACAGCCGCCTCCATGATGTTCAAAAGTGCAGAGCATCTAGATGTGGAGATGTATATACTGTGATTTGCAGAACCATGATAGTCATGGATTACTTCAGAAGCCGAGTAAGGGAGCAACCTCGACATTTGTAGAGAATTCGTAGGTCTGAGCTTGAAAAGATGCGTAGAGTTCATAAAAGAGAAATTTAGTATTATGAATTAATTCAAGGGAAATTTGTTAACATCTTGGAAGGACTTGAACTACATACTAGGGTATTTTTTGAAAGAGATGAGAAGAAGATCCTTGACTGTGTATTTGATCTAAGGGATAGAGGTCGAGCTAGATGGAAATAGAAGAATCACCATCTAATGTGGTTATTGTTATAATTTTGCAAAGGACAGGCTAGGAACCCCCCAGGCATTTTAAGAAATGACAAGGTGGATCTCATACCATCCACAATAAAGAAAATGATTAGCAGGATGGTGGAATATAGTATTTTACTGGTGGACTGTATTCTGAATAGTAGCATCATCAAAATTTATGAAGAAGAAGACCACTTTCCTCCCCACATTAACCACAACGACTTTGTAGGACCATTCTGTATAGTTTCAATCATGAGCCAAAGCAACTTTTTGTTGGGAAAAAGATAGAGATCGCCGACCCTAGAGAATTCAAAGGATCAGCTCAAATTCTGCTGTTAGTTGGTTCAGCGATGATTTTAAAGGGAAATGGAGAAGACCAAGCAAAAAACTGCATTTTTGGAGTGCCATGTCACAGAGTTTAAGTTACATTACGAAGAATGGATGACAACAAAGTTTCATATGCATATAAGCCCAACCTAGATTTGGATGGACTTCGCCTGTACGAGCTGTGAGATAGTTGAACCTCTAAGTATATGTGAGGAGACTTTAGTTATGGAGCATGGATTAGAAGCTTAGCTTGATCACAAGATTGCCTCAAAAGAAATACATATACTTGTTACTTTTTGTACTGCGTCAGAAAATATATTACACATGAGATGACAGCTTCTATACCGATGTACTTTTGATGTTTTGGATACCTTTTAATATTTAATCAGTTGTACTACATTTTTTATAATGAACAAAATTCATTTTGGGTTTCAACAGATGTTGTTGAATTATCTTGTTTGTGTGATTGATAAAGAGGCGCAGGACTAAACGTTGGTCCTAAACTCTAACAAACAAAGAACGTTACAAAGACATTTGGATAATAAATGAAAATTAAAATTCAAAGTTAAAGGTAAAAAAAAAAAGAAAATCAAAATTGAAATGAAAAATAATCCTAATAATAACAAAAAGGATGATAAAAAATGATAAATGAATTCACTCGAGATTTCAAACACTCTGCATTCTCCAAGCACATTCCATGTTCTTCGCACAAGATTTTGCAACTCTCATTCTCACAAAGTTTTCACACTTCATGAGTCATCCACACACACAATGCTCTTGGGATGAGCACCTAAATTATGATTCCCTCCGCTACCTCTTGGATTGGATGTGAGTCCCTATGCTTTCCATCCCAATGTAGCTCATCACCTCTCAGGTTGGATGTGAGTCCCCGTGCTTTCCTTCCTAATGTGTCACCCTCTTTGAGATTGATGTGAGACCCCCATAAATGGAGTAAGGCTTCCCATTCTCATTCCGGGACTGGTACCTAAATTCCAATTCTCATCTTGCGATCAGTACCTAAATCCTGATTCCCTTTGCTACCTCTTTAGTTGGATGCAAGTTTTCGTGCTTTCCTTCCCAATGTAGCTCGTCACCTCTTAGGTTGGATTTGATTAACTGTGCTTTCCTTCCTAATGTGACACCCTCTTTGAGATTGGTGTTAAACCCCCTTAAATAGAGTAAGGCTTCTGATTCTCATTCAGAGGTTAATATCTAAATTTAAGTTCCTGTCCTAGGACCAGTAACTAAATTATGATTTCCTCTGCAACCTCTTGGGTTGGATGTTAGTCCTTGTGCTTTCCTTCCCAATGTAACCCTTCACCTCTTAGGTTGGATGTGAGTCTCCGTGCTTTCCTTTCTAATGTGACACCCTCTTTGAGATCGGTGTGAGAAAC
>NW_018245824.1:0-431 GCF_001263595.1 Phalaenopsis equestris
TTTAATCCAGTGTTTGGTCACTAAATCTGCAGTTAAACTGGGAAGATGCTGGCTCTCATTCCAGAGTTCTCACATTCCCCTAGTCTAAGGGCTAACATCTCACTTTAGTTTCTAAATGATTTGACCAAATTGGGGATTTTAATCTGTCACCTTAAAAATCTCCAATCTTCAATAACTTTTTTTATATAATTGAATATTTTTTAGGCTTATCATTAATCTTAACGTGTATCAGCTGCCAGTTCAGCCTACACTTGTGGACCGTGTTTGTGTAGCTCAGATGATGGATACCGACTTTTACAACTTAGATTAAATAAAAAAAAGGATTAATGCTATAGTTTAGTATCAATCAAGATGACACTTAGAAATTTCAGGATCAATTTTTTACTCCAAATCAGAAAGGACTTCAACAGGAGATCCTCTGAGAGGAACAT
>NW_018245825.1:0-512 GCF_001263595.1 Phalaenopsis equestris
ATATGAACATCACATGTAAAGATACATACAGTGTCTGATCTATACCGTAAATTACGATGATTTATGATAAGAATGCAATCAAATTTTTTTAAAAAAATAAAAAAATTAAAAATGAAGCCTACCGAAATACATCTTCACCGTAGACATTTCGTATGTAATAATTTTTCTGTTGTGACCTAAGAGTTTGTGGTCGTTGGGGGCGTCACGGCCTCTGCTGATTCCAAGTAGTGGGTGACAGGAATAAATTAATTGAGCTTCAGGGATAATTACATAAACAGCATTCAAAATATTGATATTTACAAATCCAGCACCCAGATTCTTAATAAAATTTAAAAATATGGGTTGGAAATTTATTATGAATTTTGATATTTAAGTGAGAAATTTAAAAAAAAAGAGAGAAAGATTGTGTTAGATTTCTAAATAGTTATATTTTGGATGCTATATATGCAATTGCTATAAAATAATCAACGAGAGGGAGGGTTTAGGTGGTAGCATTCATCAGAATTATTTTT
>NW_018245826.1:0-227 GCF_001263595.1 Phalaenopsis equestris
AATTTGGAGCAAAAAGGTGAAAAATTATGCAAAAGGGTTTTAGTACCTAAGTGTTAGATCTGGCACTTAAGCGCCGGTTACACAAAGAAGGCCACGCCCCGGGCTTAAGCACCAGTGACAGTTACTAGACAAATAAAATTGGTTTTTACAAATTTTGAAGAGGTTTTTGAGGCACCCAATGGCTTAGTAGGAGTTTGTAACCACCATGGATGAAAATTATCATGAAA
>NW_018245827.1:0-282 GCF_001263595.1 Phalaenopsis equestris
TGTGTCATAGAAAACAAAATGCTATACCATCAGAGTTATCTCTTGAACCCAAGATAGGATAAAGTCTGACATAGTGGGAGCCACCGCTTTAATTTGTAGGGGCCACTAATTTCTATGATGTTTATACTACTTTGATTTGAAGAATGAATGGCTTTTTACTAAATTCATACGTGAAGTAAGTTCATGACACTGAAATTACACATTCCCTTTAATGTAATTTGTTTACATGTCCACAACATGTAAAACCATTTATAAACATAACACTCAAATTTTTAACATCAT
>NW_018245828.1:0-1843 GCF_001263595.1 Phalaenopsis equestris
TATAAAAGAAAGTTCATACAACACTAGATAAACAACCAAACTTACCTGGAACTCTTTCTCAAATCAAATCCTTTGTAGCATTTCCTTAGAAATGTAGGAAGAAGAACCCTCTCACCAACCCTCTCGCTTTTCTCCTTCTCCAATGCTCTTACAGAAAGTTTCACACTAAATCTCACCACTAAAACTCTAAACTATGAAAGAAAAATTACTAATTAACTCTAATATGATTGTGGACTAAAGATGGATTATGAAAATATGGCATGGTGGAACGTTGTGGAGCCAAAAATGAATGGTAGAGGAGCCCATTTTCTAATGAAATTCTGCCTCAAATAAAGCCAAAGATTGGTTCTCCAAGAGGTGCCTCCAAAAACTCTTCAAAAACTTTCTAAATACATCGAACCTTCTAGAAATGGGGCCTGAACCACCTTTGGCACCGTCGGCGCTAGTCTGGCGCCGTCAACGGTGAGCAAAAATTCTCCAGCTTTTAGTTGTTCTGCGCCGTCGGCGCTGACCTTTGCACTACCGGCTCTGAGTATTTCCTCAAAAACTTCATTTTGACTCCAAATTTCATCCTTTTTGCTTAATTTTTACTTTAAGCCTTAAAAATTAACAACCTGCAAGAAAACATCAAAATACCTTCCATTAAAGTGCAATATCACCAAAAATAAGTATAAAATATGGGTCTAAAAATGATAAAATATGGGTCTAAACATGCATATATTTTTGGTGTATCAAAATCCCCCAAACTTACATGTTACTTGTCCTCAAGTAACTTCTCTACTACATAAAAATATGACTTATGGTAAAGAATTTAACTTTTAGACTTCCATATTTTAGTTATCTAAACATAATAGTTTAACTTGAGAAAAATTCAAAACAATTCCAGTTAATACTAAAGGTGTAAAGATATTCAGTAATTAAGTCTAAGGATTTTGATCCTCTATTTCTTTCAAGAAAGATTGCAATTTGTTATATTAAAGTAACTTAAGAAATTCATATGAAAAAGAACTTCCTAAAACTTTATTAATAATTAAGTTAATATTCAAATCAAAAGTTTAGAAAATGTATCCAAGTCTTTTTCCTTAAGTTGATTCAAGTGAAGTCAATTTTTAATTAAGCATCTCCTCAAGAGTCTCCCCACATCTTTTTGTTTTGTTTTCTTTGTTTTTTCTTTTCTTTTTCTTTTCTTTTTGTGAGTATTACTAAATATGGATAGCCTTTAATGTCTTTGAACTTCACTATCCTCTTCATAAAGTTAAAAACTTTTTACATTTCTTCACTTAACAAATTTATATTGACTTAAAGATTTCATAAAGTTTAATTCTTTTTTTCTTACATGAATCTTTTAAGATTTTTTTAATATTTCAAAAATACAAATTTTATTTACTAAAAATAGACAAACATAGTCTTATTCTCTTTTACAAAATATCTTAGCCCCTAGAATTAACCTTTATTATTAATTTTTTTTTACTTAGATTTACTATATATTTAGAAATATAAATATAGTTATCCAAAGTTAATCCCTAATATCAAAGGTCATGTTAAATTTAAAATTTTTTAAAATATAGTTAAGTGAAGACAAATAGAATTAAGTTCTTTTTTTTCTTTTTATAAAATAATTTTTCTCCCCCCAAACTTAATTTTTTTTAAAAGATTTACATGAAGACCTTTAAAAATAAAAGGGTGAAAGAAAGCACTAAATACATAAAGGAAATTCTTACCTGCTGGAGATTCTGATTTTTGAACATAAATTTTGAAATACTGCAGGTGCTAATATGAAAACTATAAGACTAAAAACATTATATAAGGCTAATTACAATACATAACAAAGTGCTGAAAATAA
>NW_018245829.1:0-404 GCF_001263595.1 Phalaenopsis equestris
CATTGAAGAGGAAATAAAGGGCCACTTTACATACCTGCCAGCTAATTATTAGATATTTATATATCTATATCTTATATTTAAATTTCATTCTTTTTTAGTTACACCGTGATAAGGTTGGTGTAGCTGTTGTGACGAACAAAATTAGAGAAAATCGTCTTAAATGGTTTGGTCATATTAAATGTCGACCATCTGATAATCCGATTAGAACAATATATGTTTTAGATTCGACTTGTGTTAAGGAAGACAGAGTTAGGCCTAGGAAGACGACTTATTGTATAAAAAAAATGATCTTAATTTATTATAACTAAATAAAAATACAACACTAAATAGGATGCAACGTAGTGAGATTAAGGTTTTGTTGTTTTATATCTTAGAAAATGAAGTATATATTTTTAACATGACGT
>NW_018245830.1:0-613 GCF_001263595.1 Phalaenopsis equestris
TGTCATGACCTTTAATAAAATTTATAAGCCGTATATCCTAACTGAAGTTGTCGAGATCGTTAACTTAGCTAGAGGAAGTCACCTTCTTAGTTGAGATGAGTCACAAACTCAATGAAGTCACTATCATGGCGAAGTTGCTAGAGCTTGGACGTTTACGTCAGATCATAAGCAAAAAGGCTTGACTTGAACTCGAGCGGACCATTGTGAATTCATCATGCTCTGGGCAAGCTTGAGCTGCTTGTAAATGAATTTATGTGAGTTTGTATTGATCCTGATAAGTTCATACACATACATACAAATTCAATATTCATCAATCTATTTTAATCAATGTATTCATGCCTAGCCCGCCATCATCAACAATGTTAACATACAAGATATCATATACCGCCACCTAATTTCTTGGTCTATAGTCTTCATCAAAGTGAATATAAAATAATCTTTTGAACAGAACTCCATAAATCGATTGGCCATAATTCATGCGTAATATATTTTATCAATCTCTATTCCAATTATATAAGAAAACATCAATTGTAATCTATATATACATTAAATAAAGCATTTCCACCTAAATATATACTAAATTCTTATTATTATTATTATATATATATATATA
>NW_018245830.1:1743-2981 GCF_001263595.1 Phalaenopsis equestris
AAATTTGGGTATTATATATATATATATATATATATATAAGGCTCATAATAACTTCAAAAATAATTGCTTACCCAAAAAAATCTTGCAGCCAACTCTATAAAAAACTACGACGTAACACCCAAATTTAATATTTACTTTATACTAAATGAAGTTTGTCTTATATTTCTAGTAAATGCCCATCAATTTAGACTTCAGACTTTTAGGTTTTCGCACATTTTTTTCTGCAATATGCTGACTAACATGCCATAAAGAGTTAATTAAGCTGCTCCCGAATTCTACCTTCCGGAGGCTATTTGCACTTTCCACGTATGTCACTATATTAAAAAGAATAAAAGTTGGCCACTGCAATGATTTCAGTGTGGAAATAGAGCTTTAACAAGGAGGAAATTTGAAGGGGTGGGCTCGGCCATGAAGAAAATATTATTAGTGTGGAAATTAAAAGGAAGATTTGCATAGCCATTGATACATGCTCGGAAGGTTCATGGTGATAAAGTGATTATTTAGTTTCTTAGTATTATATGAAAGTTCAACACACACTCAGACAATAAAAATAATAGTAGAAAGTGACATCTCAATTTTTTGTATATGGAAAACTTTGGAGATAAAAAAAAAAAAAACTCGTGAACTTTGCATGATTGAAAAAATCAATTATATAATTGTAAATACATGGATTCATTTTTTCTCTTGAATTGAGAAGATGGAGCAACAAAGTTGATCATCTTAGATGTATAATAATAGTTCATTGATAATAGTCATAATTTGACAACAGTTATTGATAATGACAAGTTGCAAGGGTCGAAGTAGTTTGCAATGAAGGAATTAACCTGGTATTATTGCAACAGACAATAGTTGTGACGCTAGCTTGTCGTAGAAGCAATAATTGAAAGTTGTGGTAGCAGTTAGTCATGTAGGTCATAGATGGTAGCTTCAGTGGCATCTGTAGACCATAAATGTCGTGGTAAGGAGCTATAAGAGCTGTGAGTAATGTAGGTCTTAGTTTTGAGCTGTGATAACGTCTGCAGGCCATAGAGACCAAAGTTAGGAGTTGCATGAGCTGAGAGCAACATAGGTAGTAGTTGGTTACATATGTCAGTGATGAGTTGTAATAACATCTGTAGGCCACCAAGGATGAAGTTGAGAGTTGTATGAGATGTGAATCACATACGTCGTAGTTGGTCATGTATGTCGTAGTTAGTCATGCATGTCGTAGTGGCGAGTTGCGTGGACGGTAGTTGGTC
>NW_018245831.1:0-1184 GCF_001263595.1 Phalaenopsis equestris
AGGCCTATCCAGATATAGTAATCCTTGCCAAAAAATGAAAAGAAAAGAAAGAAAAAATAAGAAAAAAAAGAAAAAGAAAAAGAAAAAAATATAAGGGAGGAGAAGATTGAGGATTAGTGTCTAATAAAAAATTAGTTCCACATTTGAACTTTTTAAATTATAAGACACGAGAAAATCTTAAGCTTAAGAATATAATATAGTAAGTATAATTATTCTTAATAAAATTTTTAAGTGGAGATAATAAAAAGGTTAAATTCTAAACTTGGAGAATCTACAATATTTCCGAATTTGATAGGAACTCAAATTTTCATTTTTCTTAACATTAAAAATTTCTAAACTTTAAGTTGGTCACATTTACTAAATATTTTTTCTAAATTAGACTACTATATTTCTAAATCTAAATTTTAGTAACTCCTAAAGAAACTCGTATGCATCTCATACTTATTTAGTTTATAAAGAATGAAGTGTCACTTGAGGACAAGTAACATTTTAAGCTTGAGAGATTTTGATACACCTAAAATATATAGTGTTCTTAGACACATTTTTATACATATTTTTGAGATATTAGGCTTTAATGGAAATATTTTTGTGTTTTTCTTTCAGGTACAAGTATAAAGGTAAAAAATGCTTAAAAAGTTAAAATTGTGCTAATGTGTTTTGGCGCCTAAGCGCCAGATCTAGTGCTTAAGCGTCTGTGAAATAAAGAAGGCCACGCCTATGTGAAATAAAGAAGGCCTCGCCTAAGAGCCAGAGGCTCTGCGTTTAAGCGCTAAAGACCTCACATTTAAGCGCCAGAGGTAGTTATTTGATTGTTTTTTTTCATTTAGCCAAATTTTGAAGAGGTATTTGAGGCACCTATTGTAAAGTGGTATTTGAGGCATCTCTTGGCGTAAGAGGGTGGTTATGACCACTAAGAATGAAAATATTATTAAAAGATTTGTTTTTGTTAAAAGAGGCATCCTTTGGAGGATTCATCGAATGTGGGCACCTTTTGAAGAGTTTTCAAGCCACCTTTCAGAGATTTATAAAAGAAGGAAGTTGAGACATTTGAAGAGGGTGCTTGAAAGTAGTGCTTGAAAGTTATAAAAAGATTTAGAAGAGGAGGAGTTCTAAATAGTTTGAAGATAGTTTTGGAGAGATTTTCAAGCTCTACAAAAATTTACTTTATCCTTTTTGTTTTTAGT
>NW_018245832.1:0-6571 GCF_001263595.1 Phalaenopsis equestris
GGGTATTTTTACTTGGCACATAAATCTCATGTTTTTACATATCTAATGGCTACACTTTTATTTTTTATATTTATACCCCCCAAATCTTTTAGATCACGTCAAAAATACCATCATTTTAACTTTTAAAAAGTCAATTACACCATTTCATGCATAGAAAAGGTGGCATGTATGTAAAAAATTGAAGTTTAGGTGTGAGATATGTAAATACATAAGAATTGAGTGGTCTTTATGTAAATCTGCCTATTTCTTAAGACAATTGAGCATTGAGTATCTGTTTTCTGATTGGTGGTAAATGTTGTTATTAGTTGTTAGTCTGAGTAGTTCGTGAACTGGTCTGATGCAGGAGTTAACCCAAATAATTAGTAGAATAGTCTATGTTATTACTGAAAGAAAATATGCAATTACAACTCAAACACACTTGAAAGAGAAATGACAACAGAGCCGATACACAGACACCCACAAGAGTGGATCTCAGGGTGGTGGTGGTGGTTATTAGGGGTTTGGAAAGGTGGCTGCAAGGTAGATGAGGTGGGACTGTGGGGAAGCAATGACACAACAATGATGACTTACTATCCTTGGCGGCATTAAGCAGGAAAGAGCGGAAATAACAAGACAAGCGTTGGTACCTTGCTGTTTGGGTGGCAGCAACAAGGTAGGCGGGTGGATAGCAATGAACGACAGGTCAAACAACAGCAGTTTGTTTTTTGGGGGTGGCAGCAGCAAGGTAGAGGGGTTTTCACACGGCCGTGAGGGTTGACAGTGCGTAGGAATGGCTGGGACAGTAGGGTAACAACTAATAAGTGGTAGGGACGATTGGGGGTGCTGGAATGGGCAAGAAGCAACTCCTCGTTGTTCGGGATGGCGGTAGCAAATTGAAACACCAACGATAGCAGCTAAAAGATAGGAAAATTGCACGGAAACAACAACAGGCGGTTTGTTCGGGGGCAACTGCAATAATGGAATACGACTCGAAGTTATGTGGGGATAATACATAAGGGGATAGGGAAGGTAATCACCACCTCGGAAGTGAGATATAGCTGAAGCATCACCCAAACCCTCAGATACAACCCTCACGGGGAAAAGAGAGATGTCGACAGCTGTCTCGAACAAAACTCACGACAAAACTAATAATCCAAGTCCTAATATACACATATATAAGAAATAACTAGAAATGAATGAAGGATAAAAGGAAATGTGCTAAAAATTGGAAATAAAATGGAAGAGGGATCGCTCGGTCCGGCTCTGCCCTGCACACGCAACACAGGTGCCGCTTATTGTCACCGAAATCTCGTGTCCCGCTTCTGGATGAAACAGGAGATGCTCCTACTTCAGCCACCTGGGGTTGGGAGAGCTTCGATCTCATCCGTTGAAGCTTCTTTCTTCTCATAGCATGACGTAAGGCCAACCTCGTTAGAGGTTACAGAGTTGTTGTGATCTCTTGCAATTGAAGATTTTTCGATTGTGGCTCAAGAATCACCTGAATCGCACTGGCGGCTGCACTATACCCCAACACATTTGAGGAGCTTCCTCCACTTGCGAGCATATATCCATATCGATCCAACCTTCATTGGGTACACTATTGAACCGAACTGGAACTTTGTGTTACATATATTTTGTTGAATCCTCCCAAAGTAATCTAATGTTGGCTCAACTTGATTTGAAGTGAGGGCAACTTGGACTTCCTTGATATTGTCCATGGTGGTAAGGTATCAATCATGATGTCCTGAAATGCTCTCTATAGTGACTCCTGTGTCTGGAATCAATATCTTAATCCCTAACTTCCTCTATCATCACCAAAACTAATTTTACCGATTCTTTTCTGCTGGCAAGGGCACTTGTGATCTCGGACTGCGGGAAGGTAGAAGGACGATTTGCTTGTCATCCTTGGAGAAGGTGTTCCTGAACCCATCGTACCGAGTCCTATGGTCAAATTGCCATAGTCTCTCCAACAAAGGGTGGCAAGCATCCTTGGGCATTACGTTGCACCACACCTGATTTTGCAGCGGGTTCTTAATCGAGGACTCCACTAGGCATCTCCTGTCAATGCTGACCTTGTTATCTTTCTTCAACCACGTCAGGGAATACAGCTGGGAATGTCTCTAAGCCGTGAAGTTCAATTGTCCCCCATCTGTGTAGACTGCATACATTTTCTTTCACAGTGCAATGAGTGTAGAGTATGTTGTGGCGAAACCACTACTGATCCCTTGTAGCCTCAATTTATAGGACCCTTCGAACCACAAATATCTCGTCCTCATTCGGTGGAAGATTGCACTCACCCTATTTTTCAGTTGCCTCTTCATCATTAACTTCCTCCATTGTATCCATAACTCGACTCGTTGGGCAACAGAAAGCGATGTGTCCACAATCATGACATCTGAAGCATGTTTGGTTGGGACTATAATGGGTGTGCTACCCTTCTCAGGCTTCTTCTCACTCGGATTGGCTCTGTCTTGTTCCTGACTAGTCTACTCTACTCTTTTGGGTGTGTTCCTCCTGAGGTCTGCCACTGTGTGTGGCTGCCTGACTAGCGGTGGTTGCTCGCTCTACTTCTACCGCCTCTCCACTTTTAGTGCTAAGGTCTACATGTCTCTTAGTGTCCAATAGGTTTGCAATTAGACCATACTAATGATGATGGGCTTTAGGCCTCCCAATTCCCGGACTATGTTGTGCTTTACTGGCTCCTTCAGCTCACACTTCAATTTAAGTTACATAAATTCTGTCATGCACTCCTCCATTGATAGTTTCTTCTACTGTAGGTAGTGTCTTGAAGAAAATATCATGGTGATAGTGTGGGGGTAGGTATTACTGTTGCATCACATTCTTCATTTTCTCCCAAGAAATGATTCTATCCCACTCTTCTTTTTGTCTTTCCCTCTTCATATTCTCCCACCATAAAGAGACATTCTTCTTCAGTTTAATGTCGGCGAGCTTCAATCTTCTGTCATCAGGCACCTCTTTGTATTCAAAGATCTGTCCAATAGTCTGCATCCACTCGAAGAAATCATTTGGATCCATTCTCCCCTCAAAGTCTGATAGGTCCACTTTCACTCTTGAGTCTGGATATCCTCCAACAGGAACTTTGCCTTTATATATTTTAACTGTCATCTTTTCTCTATATCTTCCAAAAGGCACCTTATCACTCGACCTCCTTTGATATTGTATCCCAAAGCTCCTTGGTCGATCCTCCCCTCCATTGAAATCATCCCTACGAAGGGATTCAGATGGTATGCTTGCCCTCCTCCACATATTTCACTAGTACGGTTGACAGTGATCATGTCTTGCATTCTTTTCTCAATGGCATCGAGCCGATGTAGCACTTGGCGGACATTGTATATCGTCCATAGTAGATTCCTAATCAAATTCCCGCAATTGTCTCCTCGGGGGTGTGGTTAGGGTTTTGGGTGTAGCTAGGTGGAGGGAAAATAAAATTTTGGGGGCTGATATAAGGGGAATGCTAGAAATCCTAGGATAGGATTATGGTTAAGCTAGCTCCGATACCAAATGATACCGTAGTTAACTCAAATAATTAATAGGAAAACAAATGTTATTAGTGAAAGCTAATACGTAATTACTACCCAAACACAATTGAAAGGGAAAATGATAACAGACACGACACGTAAACGCCCATAAGGGTGGATCTCAGGGTGGTGGTGGCGGTCGATAGGGATTTGGAAAGGTGGCGGCAAGGTAGAGGAGGGACTGGACTGTGGGGAACAGCGACACGACACAACAACGGTGGCTTACTATCCTGGGCAGCAACAAGCAGGAAAATCATGTCTTGCATTCTTTTCTCAATGGCATCGAGCCGATGTAGCACTTGGCGGAGTAGCCATTTTATATCGTCCATAGTAAATTCCTAATCAAATTCCGGCAATTGTCTCCTCGGGGGTGTGGTTAGGGTTTTGGGTGTAGCTAGGTGGAGGGAAAATAAAATTTTGGGGGCTGATATAAGGGGAATGCTAGAAATCCTAGGATAGGATTATGGTTAAGCTAGCTCCGATACCAAATGATACCGTAGTTAACTCAAATAATTAATAGGAAAACAAATGTTATTAGTGAAAGCTAATACGTAATTACTACCCAAACACAATTGAAAGGGAAAATGATAACAGACACGACACGTAAACGCCCATAAGGGTGGATCTCAGGGTGGTGGTGGCGGTCGATAGGGATTTGGAAAGGTGGCGGCAAGGTAGAGGAGGGACTGGACTGTGGGGAACAGCGACACGACACAACAACGGTGGCTTACTATCCTGGGCAGCAACAAGCAGGAAAGAGCGAAACAGTACAACAAGACAAGCGGTGACACCATACTGTTTGGGTGGCAGCAGCAAGGTGAGTGGGTGGACAGCAAGCAACAGCAGGTCAACAGCAGTAATTTGCTGTTTGGGGGTGGCAGCAGCAAGGCAGAGGGCGGCTCTGAGGGTTGACAGCTAGTAGGAATGGCTGGGACAGTATGGTGTTCGGGTGCTGGAACGAGCTGGGAATGGCAGCAGCTGGAAGATAGGGAAACTTCTTGGAAACAACAGTAGAAGGCTGTTCGGGCGGCTGCAGCAATAGAAGACAGCCGCAAGCGATGTGGGGAGGATACAAAAGGGGATAAGGAAAATAATCATCACTTATGAGTGAAATACAACCGGAGCACCACCCAAACCCTTGGATACAATCTTGGCAGGGAAAAGAGAAATGTCGGCTACTATCTCGAACAAAAAAATTCAAATCCTAACACACACATATAGAAAAGAGCTAGAGAGGAAGGATAAAAAGAAACATGCTAAAAATTGGAAAAAAATGGAAAGAAATTGGAAGAGGGATCGCTAGGTCCTGCTCTGCGCTGCACACGGGACGAGGGTGTCGAGCAATGATGAGAAATCCCACGTCTTGTTTCTAGCTTCTAGATGAAACCGGAGACGCTTCTTTGATAGGGTGAAGTCATTTTTAATGATTCTTTCATAGTTTACGTCTCCTCCTTGGCTTGCCAGACTTATATTTGTGTGAAGATATTAAAGCAATAGAGGTGTGTTTTCTTCTATGGTTATTTGTCTTCCTTTTGGTTTTTACAATAAAGATGTGATGAATATATAAATGTTTTGCTGTTTACTTTGTGTGAAGATATAAAATGATTTCTTTTCTATGGATATATTAGCTATTTAGATCGTTTTTTTTTCTTTTTCTCGCATAAAAAATATTGATGGTTACTTGGTGAGTAACTGTTTGAGATTTCTTTTACCTTTTGTTTTCTTTTTTGTGTTCTTATTTTGTTTTGTTTATGTTTTGATTTGAAATGAGCATATTTGACATGTTGAAAATAAACTGATTTATTTTTAAAAGCAATCAAAATAACTTGAGTTCTTTTAAGTATTTTTAAAAAATAAAACATAAAAATATGTCAAAATAGTACACTTGACAAACATATTTTTCAAAACAAAAGTAAAAATAAAAGGAGTATTTACATACATACCACTCAATTCCTATGTATTTATGTATCTATTGTTTAAAACTCAATTTTTACATACATACCACCATACCTATGCATGAAAAAATGTATTTTACTTTTTAAAAGTTAAAATGGTGGTGTTTTTGATGTGATATGAATGATTTTGGTGGTATAAATGTAAAAAAGAGCTATTTTATTGGTTAGATATGTAAATAAATAGGAATTAGGTGTTATGTGAATTATTTCCGCAAAATAAAAGTAAAAATTGATTTCTTGGACGATGTGAAAGATATTGTGCCATGAATTTAAGCATTTTCCTTGGTCATGCAGGTATTGGGATCTAGTGTGGAACGAACCAGGAGGACCAGGAATTTTTGATGTGTGAGTAAATATTCTTGTTTTTATGTTACACAACTTGTATAGATAGTCAAAGCCATTAAATTTTGGGAGCGTTTACATACTTACCACCCAATTCTTATGCATTTACATATCTAACACCTAAACTTGTATTTACTTTTTTGCATTCATACCACCCAAAATTTTCATATCACATAAAAAATATCATTTTTTTAACTTTTAAAAAGTAAAATACATATTTTCATGCATAGTTAAGGCCTTATGTATGTAAAAAAATTGAACTTTGGGTGTTAGATATGTAAAGACATAGGAATTGAGTGGTATGGATGTAAATCTTTCTAAATTTTTAATTAAAATGCAGGATAAAAGGAACAGATTTTGAAGTCATACTTGAAGATGAGAATCAAGTGGAAGTTTCCTTCACTAGGAGATGGGATCCCTCCTTAAAAGGCACTTTTGTCCCCTTGAACATTGACAAAAGGTGATTTGTGCAAAACTTCTAATCCCCATGGTGGGGTTAGTTAGGGCTGTCAAAACGGCTCGTTCACGAACAGTTCGTGTTCGGCTCGTTAAGAAGCTCGTGTACGATTCGTTTCCTAAGCAAACGAGCTGAACATGAACAATTTTTTGTTTGCGCTCGATGTATAAACGAGCCGAATTGTTCGTGTTCCGCTTGTTTTGACTCGAAATAATTAATATATATATATAATTGTTGTTTAATTGACTACAAGGCTATAAAGACTTATAGTTAACTAAAATTATTAATTAAAAAAATAG
>NW_018245833.1:0-3923 GCF_001263595.1 Phalaenopsis equestris
AAATCATAGTAAATGTGAAATACCAAAATTGGACATTGTTAAAAACATTATAAATGATTTCCATGCCCAAGTTATTAAATCAATTTTATATTTATGGCCATTTTTGCACGTTTCACCTATGTATGTTTATTTATGTCAGTTATAATAAATTGAACACATTTTGTCTTATTAGAGTTTTAGATATACATGGTTGAATAAATTTCACCTTTTCGTTTTTTTTATTTTTGTCCATAAAGTCCACTAAGATCAGTCAATTAGATTTTTAATAGTAGGTTGATAGAGTTTTTCCTTAATGATTAACTAAGGTGGAGTTAATTATGCTTTTATCGATTGGAAATTCTAATTTAGCTACGTGTAATCCAATGGTCTTGTAGATCTATATATATGAAAAATTGAAAAAAAATTATTTTAATTTTGTTAAGAGTGATCCAAATCAATATTAAACCATTAAATGACCAAGAAGGGCCATTGTATTCATAGATTTGTTAATGTAGGTTTTATGAAGTGTGTTTGGTTGTCATGAAATGTACATTTTGAATAAATGTATCAACATATCCTAATCTAAACTAAACATAGGACATCTCAAAGCCCATCATATTGTATCAACATGGTTGTGGACACTGAGAAGAAAAATATAATGCCATTATTATAATTTGCATTCTCCAAAAACTATTGTTATTCAATATGTATAAGTTCTACTTAGAATTGTACAAAATAATTTTAATAAATTACAATGTCTTCAATGTTGACACTTTTGATGTTAGCAAAGTCTTATAAAATTCAATGAAGGCTATGTAAACATAAATATCTTCATTCTTCTTCAAAAAGAAATAATCCTAGCCAGCAAGTGGAATCAATACTTCACAAACAAATCTAGCTCAAACAAGTATCCTCATCTATGTGATCACTCTCCACTTGATCTTCAACCCCTTCTTATCGAACAATTTTGATATGGGGATTGCATGGGTTCATGACAAGCCTACGAAATACTAACTTTGGAACTTGACCTAGAATCCATGATATAAAATCATGAATATCACAAAGAGTTTTACAATCTGCTCGGCGTCATGCTCAGTGAGTGAATCGTTGATAAAGTTGGGCCTATAGTTGTTCATATGGAGTTCAAAAAAAGTAAATGTGCACTACCTTTGAATTAAAATCAAGCCTGATTATCTATTCAACATTTACTTGTTGACTTCATTAGAAAAGATAGTAAATTAAGACAAATTAATATGACATGAAGTGTGATGTCATACGTGTAAGCTTCTCCAATATATCTTGTACCTCACCTAATTTTGGGCAAATATACCCGCCACATCCCTTAGCACATATGAACAAGTATAGAGTACTAGGTGTTAAGAAACATAAGAATAACTAGAGGCAAGGAGCTAAGATGAGCTGAAATGTGATTACTAAACAAATTTTAGAACTTTCTAGGATTTACATAATCCATAAATTATGATGACCCCATAAATTTTCAAAATTAACTAGACAATCCTTCCATAATGTGAGCTTGATGGGTTTAACAAGGTTCAACTTGACTCAAGTGGTCAATTATTTTTTTCCAGTAGCATTCAAACAAGAAGTTTCTAATAATGCTATTAGAATGTGAACTCTTCTATTTTCAACGGCTAATTAATGTAGAAATGGCTTTCAGGAGATTTCTAACTATATAGCTATTTACCATGACTCAAAAGGCAAATATAGATTCATGTTTATGAAACAAGTATGGGGATATGCTTGCTGATCGATCCTGTGCCAGTTGCTCGAAAGTGAGGCGCCCTTTGGTTGTATTTGTCTGGGCTTGGTTTGGCCTATGGCTCAAGCTTCGAATGCACTTGGAATGTCGTCATGTTACGCGGTGAAGTTTTGTTCGGTTCGAATGAACCTCGATGTCTGCATAAAATTTCGTTTAGTGAAATAGCAAGAGAGAAACGTCTCTCTAAGTTTTTTTTTCTCAAGAATGATAAATTTTTACCTCTTCAGATCACAATTTGTCTCCTCCAATTCGACGAAAGCAGCTTCTAAAAAAATTTCATGAATAATATAAGAAAATAATTCATTATACATTAATAAATGTATTTCTCCTACTGGAAGTGTCTTGCAACTTTCAATGTCAATTTAGGACCCACAGAACAGTGTTTGCAGACCCCGCAGCAGGCCTTGCTGTTGCTTCTCCTTCCACAAAAACCATTGCATTCCAGTCCTCATATGTGTATCATCTCATAGCCACAAAGGCATGTTGCAGCTGATGAGCAGTAATTAATGAACCAACTGCTTTGATGTCTTTGAAAACAGTACAAATACTACATTCATAGCATCCCAACCAGAAATACCATGAAAAACTTAGCTGGGAGAATTTTCATCAAGGTTTACAAAGTTAATATTGTTATGTTTAATGCTTGCATAATAAGTAAATATTACATGCGGAATCTGTACATGCGAATTGGTGATGATGATAATACCACCACAATACAATCAATGTACTACCAAATTTGCACCTAATATTTTTTCCTGCATAAGAGGGTGAAAAGATTTCAGGATTCTACTAGCCACTATCTACAACCTTTTCAGAAAGTTTATTCTTTCTCTTCATCATTTGGATCTGATTCCTTTTGTCCCAACTAAAACTAGACACAGCATCTTTGTCTATAAAGGAAGGATGCAAGAACATGCCTACAACATGCAGCTGGAAGATGAAGTTGTTATGGAAAATAATGACCTTGTTATGAAAATATAAGCAGAGAAACTCAATTTTTTTCTGCTTCTGTGACATCTATCCATAATTTTTTCTTCATTGATTTGTTTCATAATTCGAAGCACAATAAAAAGAAAGTGAACTTCATGAACATTTTGATCAACAATGTTGAGCTCCAGTATCTAATGGTGATTCTGTTGTAGTCAAAGAATTTTGGAATGCACATACTGATGTGTGCATGAAAATTCACGGCGATAGACTAACGGATTATCGTCTTAGCGTTGTACGAGAATTCTACATACACTCAAATGAAAAAGAAAAAAAAATAGTGACTACTCCAGAAGTTTTTATGTGGAAAGCCCGTAAAGGGAAAAATCACGGGGTCTGACTCAGTTGCAAAAATCCACTATTGATTGATGATTACAGAAATTTCTTATCTCCAGACGGGAAATTGTAACTATATTTTTCAGATTTCAACGTTGACTGACAGCGTCTGATTGGTGGTGATCGATGACGGTTGGCGGAGGTCGACGATGATCGGTGATGGTCTTCAGTGGTCGGTGATGGTCGACTGCGACTGGCAGTGGTCGACGATGGATGTTGGCGGTGGTCGACGACAGAGGTCGGCGGTGTTCGACGGTGATGCTAAACTACAACTTCTCCTCAAGGTCTCAATCTCTCTCTCCAGACTTCAGCCCCCCCTCAAGAGAGGGATGGGGCTCTACTTATATTGTTTTGGGTGCAATTAATGTAGGAATATGAATCATTTTGATTGGACAATCCAGAGAGTTTCCCTTGATCATACGGTGTTTACTGGACATTTGAGTGTCTTAATGATGTCAGAATTGAGTGATCTTGGGCTCGTTGGATTGTTTTATCGAGCCGCTTGATTCGAGTATAAACTTGTTATATTTGAGCCTTTGATCTTTCCAATGTGTCCAAAAATCATTTAAATGTGGTTCAATGACTTGATTTGGGCTTGATTTGACTTGGATTGGGCTAGTCGGATTTGACTAGTTTTCACATATTTAGGTCCGTCTCATCGAAACAAGTCAGTTTGACATAAGTTTGCTGAAATCGGAGCTCTGGATGACTTTTTATCAAGATTTTAATGTTTCATGCTTAAAATATCATCTCGAGATTCATATCATGCCTCGAGATTCGTGCTGGATGATGAAAATTTGTTTGTGGCGTATCAATTAATGTAGAAAAGTAAAGAATAGAT
>NW_018245834.1:0-368 GCF_001263595.1 Phalaenopsis equestris
AGAGATCTCTGGGCATATTTGGTTGACTACCTCCTTAAACAGGTAGACTTAGGGATTTAGTAGCTTGGGAAGACGGATCTGTTGTACCCTAACCCTGCTACCTCTATCTATTAAGGGACACTCCTCTATAACTTTGGCTACCCCTATCGAGTCCTGTTGCTCCTTTAATATTTGGCAGCATCATCTTGAAATTTTGATTGTCGATGAGCTGCCACTCATTTGGCATGCTACGATTTGTCCTCTGTCCTTATAGCTCAGATGTTCTTTAATGTATCGAAATTCCTTGTTAAGATGATTCAATTATTTCACAGACTTCGTATATTGATGAGTCAGCTATCCACGTAAGGACTGTGAGAGATTAACTATCT
>NW_018245835.1:0-325 GCF_001263595.1 Phalaenopsis equestris
AGCCTTTTATTGTAATAGTAGAATTTTGATAAAAAGTTCAAAGCTAAGCATGCTGACGTTGAAATACTCTTAGGATGGGTAACCTTAAATGAGCTAAAATCATAATTTAGAGTTGATGGGGGAGAGTGTAAGCTGTCACACAAAACAATCACAAAAAGAGTAAAAGTGTACCTCAAGTGATTTGATTGATAGTTAATAATAATAATAATTAATTAATTAATTAAAAAAAAACTGATTTGATTGATGATCAGACTTCATTTTTAAAACATGTTTTGCTCATGATGAATTCCCAAATAAAAGGTTTTCCTGATTTAGGTTCACAATC
>NW_018245836.1:0-644 GCF_001263595.1 Phalaenopsis equestris
TATAAGATTGAACGGAGGCTATTATACGCGTCCTCAGTCACTCTCATATGTTCAACTATTCGAGAACTGCTCTCACTACTTGCAAACTGGCTAGAGGGGGATTTGAACTCGTGACCTGAAGTGACTTGCGACTTTCAAAGAGACTGTGTGTGTGTCGCCTTATTGTCATACGAAAAGATGTATTTTACTTTGTAAAAATTAAAATAGATGTATTTTTATGTGATTTGAAAGATTTGAGTGATGTAATTATAGGTAATTCTTATGTATTTACTTATCACATCAAAACTATCATTTTTACAAACCCAACACTTAATACACACTTTTCAGCAATATGAAATACTGAAATTTACCTTTTTCAATCATATATAAATAAAATGAACAACAAATCACAATATTTACACATTTATAGTGTGTTTTTGACGAGAAAATATTACATCCAGTTAACCACAGTGTGGACGACAGTGTGGAACGTATCACATCATATATTCAATGACATGATATAATCTATGCCATCACCCACACATAATATTTTCTCGTTCTAAAGATGCAAATGCTAAATTCATAAGGAGGAACAGGAATGACACAGCAGCCACTCTAATCAGCTTACCCCGGCAGCTGCTCCGGCAGCCACAGGACCAATTTTC
>NW_018245836.1:4568-7395 GCF_001263595.1 Phalaenopsis equestris
TGGATTTGCCCCCTGGTCTTTGCTAGGTGTGGTGGCAATTTTCTAGTTGCGGTTTGACTTTTTTAAAAAAAAATGTAATTGTCACTGCATCATTTTGAACGTCATATTATTTTTTTAGCAACTTTACAGATGTTTTTTAATAAATTACAGTTATCTCAAACAGACCCATTGATGCACCAAAACCTTCATTTGATAATATCATTTGGAGTTGAATCACGTAACTTTTGACGCCATGAGGCTAGTTGTATCAAAATATTCGGTTTAATTATAAATTTATTGAAATTGGGGCCCCGTATGATTTTGAATTTGAATTTGAAATATTTCTAGCTCAAAATACGTGAAGATTCATGTCTTATGATAAATTTTCTTTTATAACACATCATAGATAAATATAATCGATTTCATCAATATATTTTTAAAAATGTTTTATTTTAGTTCAAATTATTTGATATTTTTTGTAAATAAAAAAATTCTTGAAATTAGATATTAGTTGATTTTAGGTTACTTATAGTTTTTTTAAAGAGAAATATTGTTAAATTTAAAGACTCTCAAAACATTCTATTGGGCAATCTACATTGATTTTCTTAATTATCTTATTTTAAGTTTTTGAGTCAAAATTGAAGGTCATTTTAGTCTTCTAATTGTTGTACCTAAATCATTAACTACACTTCAAATATTTGGTGTGGGTTAATTTGGAGTTCGATTAAATCACTTCCGATATCATTTAGATGATATCAGGCTCGTCACATTGACATGAACCTGTTGAAATCGGAGCTCGTATGATCTTAAATTTGAATTTAGAATATCTTTAAATCTCAATGGATCGAGATTCGTGCATGATGATAAAATTTCTTGATGACACAAACTACATAAATATAATTAATTTCATCAATTTCTTTTAAAAAAAGGTTTATTTTAGGCTCAAATATTCAATATTTTTTTAAAATAAAAATATCCTTAAAATATCTTTAAAATTAGATATTATTTGACTACAATATTTTAATTTAATTCATTAATTTAATATTGACTCCATTAATTGAATAATCAAAAAGTCAAAAAAAGGCTGCGGGATTTATTAATATAACGGCTGGTTATGAAAACTAGAAGCAGAGAACACAAAAAGGCGAAGCTAATGGCGAACTCCACGTTGATCCCAAGCTGACTATGACTTCATTAACTTATTTTTCTTTCGGCCCTGTATGTTCGGTTCGTTAAGCAGCTCTAGTTCAACTCGTTCGTAAGATAAACGAGTCGAACACGAATAATTATTTTAAGCTCGAATTATAAAAGAGCCGAACAAGATCGACTCTTTATTTGCTCATATTTGACTCATTTTAGCTCGAAATAAAAAAAAAGCGTAATTATTTTTATAATAATAATTATTATATATATTTATATGTAAGTTTATTTCGTACTAGCCTGTGTGGTAATGCGGTTATATTCATTTTTTTTTTTTTTTTGCATAGATTTAGTCCACGCTTGAATTAAAGACTCTACATATATTTTTTTCAATTAATTTTAACGAGTCAATTTAAAGTCGAACATGTACAAGAATAATTAAATCGAGTTAAACACAAACACTCTATTCATGAGCCCAACCCGAGCTCGGTCGAGGTGGGCTCATTTACTGCCCGACGCACCTACCACGATTCTTACGCATTTACATGTTGAATACCTAAAGTTTAATATTCGAATGTACGAAACATCTTAGCATACTACATAACCTTTTACATATCAAATTTTATCATAATTAAATATTACTTATCCTCGAGTAATTCAATAGTTAAATTTAAACTTTGAAAATTCAGGGTAATTCTTATGTTATGATTGCACTTTTCTCTAAAAATATATTAAACATATTAATCAAAAGTGTACAAATATATAATTATTATTAATGAATAATATCCTAATATTATTTATACAAATAATCTTTTAATCATTTATGTATGTCTTAAATAAATAATTTAATTCTCAAATATATATAGCTTAATTGTACTTATCAATTAAATAATTTTTAGTATTCTCTTTTTTAATATAATATTTTAAAATTCAATTAAAGAAGCATTTGACATTTTAAATTAAAAAAAAGATGATTGATGCCAATTTTTTATTAGTAGTTTAATCTCGAGCTTCTCCTCAAAAACTCCTAAATTTCTATCCTTAAAATATTGACTCTTCCTTTTTCTTTTCTTTTAATTCTTTTTTTTAATTTCTTTTTTTTAATGATTAATGTATCTGATTAAGCCTCTCTCCTTATAGTTCAGACTGACCTTGAAAGCATAGTGTGGACTCTATGAGACGATCTGGTTATTTTATAGGACTTGGTCCCCGATAAATCGCTATCCATGTGGGATAGTGAGAGATTTACTCCTTGTCTGTACGGATCAACGCGAGCTTTGAAGACATTGAGACGCTCCCGTGAGATAATCATCCTTTGTGACACCCTCTCACTAGTTGTTATACAAATGTAAGTAAGATTCATTTAATCTAGAATATTCTTGGACACCTCCGTAATGTAATTAATTAGAAGAATATATCCCTTTGCAAGTTGCTCTTAACCTAGAACAAACACACACTTGAATTTCTAATTGTGGGTTGTTTTAGTAGGTCTTCTTCGAGGATATGATTTTAAGGCATTTTCAATTTGATCTTATTTTAGATATATGCTCTTAGGCTATCACATAAAGTATTCTTCACGAATTTTCTTCGCGTGTTGTTTCTCATTTGTTTTCACTGTCGTATCTCTCATCTTTTCCTATTCCTCTCTTTTCCAGATCATCCATATGATTTGAAATAGAGGTTTACTCTGAAAAGATAAGTATACGAC
>NW_018245837.1:0-1500 GCF_001263595.1 Phalaenopsis equestris
CTGCTGAAATTCTTTATAGACTAAATTCTCGTGCGCTGGGAGTGTGGAACATTCGTGGATTGTTGTTTTCTGAATCTTTTAGGAAGGGAAGCTTTGTTGAAATCCTCTCTAAGTTAGATTCTCGTGTGTTGGGAGTGTGGAGCATTCGTGGGTTACTGTTTTCTGAAGCTTCTAGGAAAAGGATTACTGTGGGAGTGGTTTTCTCGAATCTGTCTTATAATTTTGCTTTAAGTCCGCATAAAAGATGTATTCTTCTTCTTTCCTCTATTCTGTACTATTTAGGATGACATCTGAAAATACTTCTTTTCTCTTCTAAAACATGTGGAAATAAAGTCAAGGCCTATTTTTGAGATTTAAGCATGGATACTTGCTAGAATCAGTAGAAATGAAGCATAATATAGATATTTTTCTGCTTAAAAATGCATGACTTGAAAAATTTTGGAACATCCTAATGGTTGTCGTGAGATGATAGCTACCTATTTGAAATAAAGCTAAATGAAATGTTGGTTCGAGATTTAATTCTTGAGCTTTTTATTATTATCACTGTTCAAATACATGTTGGAAGTTGTTTTGATGCTTTGGGATGTTGGTTTTAAGAACCTACCTATGCTTCTCTGTTTTTTGCTGTCTGTCCCTCTTCCAAGTATATATACTGGATGCAAATTTTGGGATTTAATATTTTGTGGAATCTGATTCTTAGTGACTCTGTTTTAGTTCATTTGGTGGGCTCGAATTTAGCCTCCTTTGGATTAACTATTAGCTGGAAATTCTGCCATGTTTTCCCAATAGTGTTACATTTATACAATTGTGGAAAGATTTCAATGAAGAATGGAATTAAATGATTTTGACATCGGTGTGATTTTCTGGAAGGCTGGAGAGTTACTTCTTCTATTGATTAATGCCCCTTCTTTTGTGAAATATAAGGTTGATGCAAACTGGATTCATAAAAGGTTTGAAAATCCATAAAATTGTCATTTGCAAAGGATACCCTTCTTGGGTTGATCCAATTATAAAATTTGAGAAAATGATATCCTTCTTGGATTGATTCAAGGATCTTGGGCTTTTTTTTTTTAAAAGATCTTTTTGGCACAGTTTTGAGAGTTGCTTCACCCTTTATCCTTTCAACCTTTTGGGTGGATCAATTCCTCCTCTCTCATCCCCATTTTTATTCTTTTTTTTCCTTACTTCTTGGTTTGGTTTTCATTGTTTACGTCTGACACATAAGCACTCATATATAGTCTTTTGATATATATGAAACCATCAAACAAGATCGCAAGTAGGTCGGTTTTGTTTTGGGACTTAAAGACGATGATAACAAAGGCACATCGGTGGTAGAGCATAATGATATCTCATCTTACAACATCAAGACTCAATCCTGGGAAATGATGAACTGTAGGATAAAAGTATCATTCACCGACACAAGACTGACGGGGAACCCGTACCTTCTTAGGTTGTTGGTCTGATAACATGATCGACTCGTGGACAAATATTCCTTTTTCA